>NC_058042.1:34564765-34867265 GCF_020085105.1 Siniperca chuatsi
ACTAAAATGAACTGAAGATGATATACATCAGCAGCAGTGATGGCAACAGCAAGAAAACCGCAAACACGGTCAAATAATAATTCATGCTAATCATTTGCTCCCATTTGTCTGCCTTCCCTAGGTCCATTCCGAAGATGCAACAATTTGTAAATGGTAAATGGACTGTACTTGTATAGCGCCTTTCTAGTCTTCCGACCACTCAAAGTGCTTCATCACATTCACCCCATTCACACACTGATGGCAGATGCTAACTGCTCATCAGTCCAAAGAAACTAACTAATCATTCACACACACACAGCACTTGGGAGCAATTTGGGGTTCAGTATCTTGCCCAAGAACACTTCGACATGTGGGCTGGGGGAAGCCGGGATCGAACCACCGACCCACTCTACCACTAAACCACAGCCACATCAGTGTGAAGGAAGAAGTGGTCCCACAGTACAGTCCTTCAGACTTTAAAAGTCATTTTCGATTGTCCAGGGGACAAGTATGACGGCTATATAACAAAATATTTATTATCTGTATTAGTTATTATATTAAACACCATTTACTCCTTCCTATCACACAGGATGTGATGACAGCACAGTAAGATGCCTCTCCAAAACAGTGTCCTTGCCTGTCTATGGACTCTATCCAATCAAGAGTAATGTGACCAAATCCACTGTCTGCCTGCATCTCCATGAATTCTGTGCTCTTGTCACATCACACTTTTCTCACCACATTTCCTGGCCAACAGGGAAAGCCCTGCGTAGTTCAAAGCTAGGACTTTGTGCAGCAGGATTTCCTAATACCATCTGTGCTGTTGATGGATGCCACATTCCAATTGTGAAACCACACTGCAAGAATCCACTGGCATACCTCAACAGAAAACAATTCTATTCTGTTGTGGTTACTGGGTTCTGTGACAGTGAGTTGTGATTTTGTCATGTCGATGTGGCCCACCCTGGTAGCTGCTATGATGCATGGGCATTCCGGTTGTCTGCTACTGGACAGCTGCTTGAAGATGATCCCCAGTCCCTCGTGTCAGAGGGAATGCACATCATTGGGGACTCAGCATACCAAGTATTGCCCCATTTTATGAGGCCATACAGAGACAATGGCTATTTAACAGATCGGTAGCGCCGTTTTGCCAGAAATTAAATGCTGGCGGGTGGCCCGCCAGTCATCAGACTGCACCCCGACCTGCCAGTCATCAGCCTGCATACCAGCAACTCGCCTACACCGCTGCCCAGCTGCACCGCCGCCCAGCGACTTGCAAGCACCGCCGCCCAGCGGCTTGCCTGCTCCACCGCCCAGCTGCTCCCATGCACCGATGCCCAGCGGCCTGCCAGCTCCGCTGCCGCATTCATTTCCTGGACTCGCAGCAGCACCAATCCCTCGTTACCACAGGATCGCAGCAGCAGCCATCTCTAGTCACCGTTGGATCACAGCCGCCTCCTGCCCCAGTGGGACCGCAGCACGCCAGTGAACCGTCAGCTGGGTCGCAGCATGCTGCTGAACCGTCAGCTGGTTGGCAGCAGCAGTACCCTCCTTCTCTGCCGGAGAGGCAGGCTCCGGATACCCGGTCATCACTGGTCCTACCAGCTCCTCTACCAATCTTCCCGTCACCAGCTCCCTGTCCTGCTGTCCCGTTGCCGGCTCCCTGTCCTGCTGTCCTGTAGCCGGGTCCAGATCTGGTTCACCGGCTTCCAGAGGGGTCCCACCTTCACCGCCAGCCTCCAGAGGGGTCCCACCTTCACCGCCAGCCTCCAGAGGGGTTCCGCCTTTGCTGTCAGCTGCCAGATGGGTTCCGCCTTCGCCGCCGGCCGCCAGACAGGTTCCGCCTTTGCCGCCGGCCACCAGAGGGGTTCCGCTATTGCCGCCGGCCTCCAGAGAGGCTCCACCATCGCCGCCGGCGTCCAGAAGGTCTCCGCCTGCGCCGCCGGCCTCCAGAGGGTCTCCGTCTTCACCCCCGGTCTCCAGAGGGTCGTTGTCTTCGCCACCGATCTCCAGGGACCCTCAGCCTTCGCCACCGGCATTCCGCCAGGCCTCTAGATGGTTTTGATCTTTGTCACAGACCTCATGCGGTAAGGTCCACACATGTCCAGCTCCCGGACCATCTGCCTGAACCCCTCAGTTCTGCACAAGTCCAGCCCCTGGGTCGTCCGCCCAAGTTCCTCAGCTCCACCCAGGTCCATCCCAGGGGTCGTCCGCCCGAGGTCCAGGAGCCAGGCTCAACCGTCAGCTAATCACACATACCTGTTCCCTATCACACTCCTGCTCCCCATCAGCACCTAATCACAGCCTGCATAAAAGCTCATCACTCACAACTCAGCCAGTTGTCCGACCTCATTTGAAATGTAAGGACTCTACATGGGATCCTTCACGACTCCCACTTTCCACTCCAGCGTGTTCCCACTCCAGTGTGTCTCCACTCCAGCATGTTCCTACTCCAGCGTGTTTCCCACTCCTCACTATTCCATCGTGTGTCCCACTCCATCCTACTCCAGTGTGTTCCCCATCTCCTTACCTGCATACCTGTCTGCTCTGGATGTAACCTAATAAATATCCATCTGTTCCCATATCGGTGTCTCCTGCCTGTCTGTCCATAACGTGTGGCATGTGGGGCAGGCAGCTTCAATCTTTTTCTCCGGATCTCTGGATTAGGATGTTATAGCTTGTAAATATGTAAAGTTTGTTTGTGCTTCTCTCCCACTCTTTCTTTCTGGATTAAGATGTTACTACAGGTTGTAAATATATAAATTGTTTGTTTGATCTTCTCCCTCCTCCCTCCCTTTGTATCTTTTGTTAATTATTTGTTTTACTTTTTTACTTCAAATACACAATGTCCCCATAGTGAGTTTGTGATTGTCTCTATCTACGTTTTATATGACTTAAATTAAGGTGATCTTTCCCTCACTGCACTAAGATTTATGCATATGAATGTGTGATGACGTCATCAACATGCAAATGAGTGTATGATGTCATTTGGCAACTTTTAGCGACTTTTGAAGTGTGAGTAGTAATTGGAGTTCAAGTGTCAGCTAAAGTGTAAGAGCTGAAAGCAGTTTGTCAGTTAAGTGTAAAGATTTGTTGAAGTGTCAAATGATGAGTCAGATGATGTGTAGGTGCTTAAAGCAGTTGAATTGTCAGTTGAACTGGTTTAAGGATCTGAAAGATCAGTTGGTGTGTAAGTGCAGAAAACAGCTGAAATGTGGTAGATAGTATCATTGATTATAAATAAAACATAATGTTTGTAATGGGGGTGTTTTTACTACTTTCACCAGAGCTAATATTCAGTACATACTTTATGCCAATATATTTATTTCTTGTTAAAGCCAATCAATTCACATTTTTTAACAGTCAACATAATTTGCCTCTTCTGTCCCTGGAAGGTTTGTTTTGTGGGAGAACCTGCTTTTGTACTTTATCAGGAACACAGTACAAACAAGGTTATTAGATCCCTTGAGGGCAGGGAGAAGAAAAGCATGTGTGTTGTGGCAATCTGCTAACCTACCTCTACTTCCTGGAGGGGAAGAAAAAAAACCTTCCAAGGTAATTGTGGCTGGGCTGGGTGTGACCATAAAGAATGTCAAACAAAGAGAGAGTGGCTGGCTGTTTGTCATAGCGGGGGAATAGAGGATTTTACCATCCATGTTCATCTCCCACAGCAACACAGCAGGCAGCTGGTGTAGGAGCAATAGCCCTTACCTGCTCTGTCCGGTGGCACTGACAGTGGAAAGGTAAGCCTGTGTTTTCCTGTGACCTTGGAGTGTGATTGAAGAGTCCTCTGCTTGTTTTTAGCTTGACTGTGAGTGACATTTTTTCTTTCTATTCTGGTGTAAATATATCTCCTGCAGCTGGAGATTCTTCAGTTAGTGAAGTTTGCTCTCAGGCTCTGCTAGCTTTGTCATGGCTGAGTTGAGATGAATGAAGTCCCTGTTCTCAGAAAAATCAACACAAAGATCCTGTGAGCTCCAAGTTATATGGTCTTCCCACTTGAAATCAAAAGGTTTGGATTAAGATTAGTCTTGGGGGTTTAAGATGTTTGAGAACTGTTTTCTGTCTCAGTCTGACAGTGTCAAGGACCTGTATTGCTGGGTAACCTTTGTAGGGACAGCAGCTATGTAAAGGTGGAATGACAAGTACTTTGACTGGAGGCAAATATCCTTTAATGTCACTCCAACCATTAAACAAACAACAGCTAAAGGACAAGGCAAGAACAGTATTTTACTGTGTATTTGTAAAGCCTGAGGTCATGAAAAACTGGTCTTTGAACTTTTTTAGAGGCGATTCAGAGGTTTTATTCTTATATACTGGTACTTTAACATTTCCAGTAAGGCAGATTTTCAGCATTTGTCCTTAATTTCAGAGGGAGATATTGTACTTTTATTCCATATTTAAATTATGTTATTGCTATGTTTGCTTAAAAGTACACTTCCTGATTTTGTTAGTGTCCAAAACAGCTCACTGTTGATGTTTTCAACAGTCAACCAGAAAAGTCAGACAGATAGTTGTCTACAACATGCTGTAACTTCAGTAGGGGAGGCTGCCCTGGATACCTGCATGTGCGCAACCATTTACTGTAAATGTACGTGCATATTAATGTTTAAAAAAAACAACTAACAGATGTCGTAGGCTACATTTTCTATAGTTAAATCTGGAACTTAATATAATAATAATGTTACAGCAGAATAAACAATGTGGTCCACATGATTGAGAATATGTAAACCTGCAAAGTTCAGTTGCTACTGACTCAAAACTAAAAAAATTAAAAACTACAAAAAAGAAAAACAAATCATAAGCATACAGTCTTAGCATGCACAGGCTGATTACCACTTTGGTGTTCTATTCAACATGTTATTAATTAAGCTTCATATTTCGGATACTGTAGCAGTTCATCCTGTCTGTCCTCAGAATCAGCACTCAGTCAGTCAGTACTTTCTCTGCGCAGAGCATTTGTTATTATCTCCTTACCTCCACAAGTCCATAGTGGGTTAGTTACTGCTTTGTACACACAAAAGGTCACAGAGATACTGTTTCAACAAAATAAGATAACACTGGATTTACAGGCAAAATGCCCTAGTTGGGTTTAAACTATTTAAAGTGAAAGAAATGTTATTTTAGGTTATTTCCATTAATTTGCCATGGCCAGTTATCAGCTCCTCTAAACTTTTAGCTGAGGTGAAGGCAAGCAGTCATGTCAGGATACTTAGGTAGGAAACACACTTTATATATATATATATATATATATATATATATATATATATATATATATATATATATATATATATATATATATATATATATATATATATATATATATATATATATATATATATATATATATATATATATATATATATATATATATATATATATGTGTGTATATACACACATACATACATATATACATACATGTGTATTATATATATATATATATATATATATATATATATATAGTATATATATAAGAAGTACAACCAGATGCCCATACCAGTAGCATATATCGAAACTGCCAAACAAAAGGCTCCAATCCTTGGCCAGCCGCCTAAAGAGATACACGAGAGATAATGAAGCCAGAAGAATAAACCGGCTGTTCGCAACTCAACCTGCGAAAGTGTACGCTCAATGGCAGGGTAATAACAGCAGAGCAGACCCACCAAGGCTGGAAACGGAACAGTACTGGAAAAGTATATGGGAAAGGAGGCATCACACAACAGCGATGCACAGTGGCTGGCCGCCCTGAGAAAGGACCACAGCAACCTCCTGAACAGAATCCAGTTACCATCACAGCGGCAGACATCCAAGAAAGAGTCTCAGGTATGAAGAACTGGACAGCACCGGGCCCTGACAGGATCCACACCTACTGGCTAAAGAAGCTCACTGCACTCCATGAGCGCCTAGCAGCACAAATGAACCAGCTGCTAAGAGATGGGACGCACCCTGAATGGCTTACCGAAGGGCGCACAATCCTGATCCTGAAGGATCCAGCAAAGGGTACAGTCCCATCCAACTATCGGCCAATAACCTGCCTCTCCACAACATGGAAGCTCATGTCAGGCATCATCGCGGCGAAGATAAGTGGACACATGGATCAATACATGAGCAAAGCGCAGAAGGGCATTGGTAGAGGAACCAGAGGAGCCAAACACCAACTCCTGGTTGACAGAACAGTCACACAAGACTGCAGAGCCCGACACACCAACCTGTGCACTGCCTGGATTGATTACAAGAAAGCATATGACTCAATGCCGCACACATGGATCACTGAATGCTTAGAGATGTACAACATCAACAGGACCCTAAGAGACTTCATTGCGAACTCGATGAGGCTGTGGAAAACCACCCTTGAGGCCAATGGCAAGCCACTTGCACAAGTATCCATCAAATGTGGCCTATACCAAGGAGATGCTCTGTCCCCACTGCTGTTCTGCATAGGACTGAACCCCCTCAGCCAAATAATCAACAAGACTGGCTATGGATACCGACTCAGGAACGGGGCCACCATCAGTCACCTCCTCTACATGGATGACATCAAGCTATACGCTAAGAGCGAGCGGGACATCGACTCACTGATCCACACCACCAGGATCTACAGCTCTGACATTGGGATGTCATTCGGGCTTGAGAAGTGCAGTCGAATGGTGACAAAGAGAGGGAAGGTAGTCCACACAGAAGGGGTCTCACTCCCAGAAGGAACAATAGCAGACATTGAGGACGGTTACAAGTACCTTGGAATACCACAGGAAAATGGCAACCTCGAAGAGGCAACAAGGAAGACGGCAACGGCCAAATACCTCCAACGAGTAAGGCAAGTCCTAAGAAGTCAGCTCAATGGCAAGAACAAGGCCCAGGCAATAAACAGCTACGCCCTGCCAGTGATCAGATACCCTGCGGGAATAATAAGGTGGCCAAAGGAAGAGATACAGACCACAGACGTTAAGACGCGAAAGCTCCTCACCATGCATGGATGGTTCCATCCAAATTCCAGCACCCTGAGACTGTACGCTAGATGTAAGGAAGGCGGCCGTGGACTAGTGAGTGTGAGAGCCACTATCCAGGATGAAACATCCAAGATCCACAAGTACATCCAAGATAAGGCCCCAACAGATGACGTGCTCAGGGAATGTCTCAGGCAATGGGGAACAGAGGAAGACGTGCTGGAGGAAGGACCATCATGGGAGGACAAACCCCTACACGGGATGTACCACCGGAACATAACTGAAGTGGCTGATATCAAGAAGTCCTACCAATGGCTAGAGCGGGCTGGATTGAAGGACAGCACAGAGGCACTCATCATGGCTGCACAGGAGCAGGCCCTGAGCACCAGAGCAATAGAGGCCCAGATCTACCACACCAGACAAGACCCAAGGTGTAGGCTGTGCAAAGAGGCCCCTGAGACAATCCAGCACATAACTGCAGGGTGTAAGATGCTGGCAGGGAAAGCATACATGGAGCGCCATAACCAAGTAGCTGGCATAGTGTACAGGAACATCTGCACTGAGTATGGACTGGAAACCCCGAGGTCAAAGTGGGAAACACCTCCAAAGGTGGTAGAGAATGACCGAGCTAGATCCTGTGGGACTTCCAGATTCAGACTGACAGAATGGTAATGGCGAACCAGCCTGACATCGTGGTGGTTGACAAACAGCAGAGGAAAGCCGTTGTGGTTGACGTGGCGATACCAAGTGATGGCAACATCAGGAAAAAGGAACATGAGAAATTAGAGAAGTACCAGGGGCTTAGAGAAGAGCTGGAGAAGGCCTGGAAGGTGAAGGCAACAGTGGTACCCGTGGTCATCGGAGCACTCGGGGCAGTGACCCCCAAACTGGAGGAGTGGCTACAGCAGATCCCTGGAAGAACACCAGACATCTCGGTCCAGAAGAGTGCAGTACTGGGAACAGCAAAGATACTGCGCAGAACCCTCAAGCTCCCAGGCCTCTGGTAGAGGACCCGAGCTCGAAGGATGAGACCACCCGCGGAGGGTGAAGGACAAAGTTTTTATATATATATGTACTCTCAGTGGTAAAAGAGCACGTCTGATTCTCAGCCCGACTCTTTCCAGAAATCATGACCTGTTTACTCAAGATCCACAGACCTTGTTGTGAGCAGTTATGGTTCTAGAAGGCTAAATAGCACTACAGGCAAAATATGTATTATTGATTTGGGGGTGAACGGTCCTTTTAAAAGCTACATTCCAGTAAACTGATGTCATTTTCTGTTGTTGTTTTATTATGTGCCTCTATCTGCCGGTCATCATCACCACATTACTGATTGTTTATCAAAAATGTCATTGTGTAAATATTATGTGAGCACTAGCTACAATATTGATGTATTATTGTTAACTTACATTAGTGCTCCAAAAAATGTGTTTGCTTGGTTTGTGGTGAGCATATGATTTCAAGGAAAGCCACATGCCAGTTTAAAGGAAAAATAAAATTCATGTACTGCAAAGAATTGTATTTCTGGTGACTTTTTTCTCTAGGTTTCAAATTAACCATTTTTGGTTATCTAAAAAACCAATCCTAGATGTTCAAAGAACCTTTCATGGAAGGTTCCTGACGGAACCAGTAAAGGCTCCTTGAGGAATTATGTCCAAGAACCTGTACTGGTTTTCTAAAGCACCCAGTTGAAATGGTACTTCAGAGAATCCCTAGAGAAAGGTTCTATGTGGAACCTTAAAAAGGTTCTTCTTTTTAATAACCTAATAAGTTTCTTTAAAGAACTTAATAAATGGTTCTTTGAAGAACCAATAGGTATAAGGTTCCTTGCAGAACCTAAAAAGGTTCCTCTATGGCATCACCATGAAAAACCACTTTCGGTTCTAACTTAAAACCTTTATTTTTAAGGGCGTAGAGAGAGCTGTGTTTAGGTCACTAGTGAGATCAATAGAGTCCATCTCTGCAGTGAACGACAGAAAGTGACTGCCCATGTTACGGAACAGACAGGCAGGTGACACCGGGGTGGAGACAGAATGTACTTTATTTAGATGACAGCCCAAGAGTAATAGTTTATAGATAGGGAAGTCCATAGGAGGGAAGATTCACTGGAGACAGGAGAAATGCTGGAGACAGGACAAATGCTGGAGACAGAAGAAACGCTGGAGACAGGAGAAACGCGGAGACAGGAGAAACGCGGAGACAGGAGAAACGCTGGAGAAGGGAGATAGCTGGAGAAGGGAGATAGCTGGAGAAGGGAGATATAGGCGTTATGCTGAGTTGCATGGAGAGTCCTAGATTCAAACGAGGTCGGACACATACTGAGGTGAGTGCAGGGCTTTTATACTGACTGTGATTGGGAGCTAATGTGGAGCAGGAGTGTGATTGGGAGCAGGTGTGGATAATTAGTGGGTAGTGGAGCCTGGAGTATCCCTGACAGCTTCCGAGGGCTCAAAACCCCCGCCGACATGGTGGTCGTCCTCCACCACGGGGAGCGGGTTGATCCAGGCGGCCATCCGGAGGTTGGACAGGTGTGGAGCAGGGAGTCTCGGACTGACAACCATGAACCCGGTCCTGGGTGTTACGGAGGATCCCTGGCGGACGACCCAGAAGCAGAACCAGGGTGGAGCTGAGGACCTCCGGTGGACGACCCAGGGACTGGCCTGGCGCGGGGCTAAGGCCCCAGGAGGACGGCCAGGACAGGTGAGGAGCTGGGGATCTTGGGCGGACGGCCCGGGGGCTTGACACGTGAGGAGCTGATCTCATGCGATCTGCGATGTAGATCAATACCATCTGGAGGCCTGGCGGAGTGCTAGTGGCACAGGAGGAAGGTCACAGGAGGCCGGCTGCGGCGAAGGCAGGAACCCCTTGGAGGCCTGAGGCGGACACGAAGGCGTGGACCCTCTGGAGGTCGGAGATGAGAATTCCCTGGAGGTCTGCAGCGAAAGCGGGAACCCCCTGGAGGTCTGCGGCGAAGGCGTGGACCCTCTGGAGGCCTGAGGCGGACACGAAGGCATGGTCCCTCTTGAGGCCGGAGATGGGAACCCCCTGAAGGTCTGCAGTGAAAGCGGGAACCCCTGGAGGCCTGAGGCGGAAGCAAAGGCTGGGACCCTCTGGAAGCCGGAGGCGAGAACCCCCTGGAGGTCTGCCGCTAAGGCCGGAACCTCCTGGAGGCTTGCCAACCAGCTCAGGAGCCGGCGACGGTACAGCAGGACAGGGAGCCGGCGACGGAGTAGCAGGAGCTGCTGGACTGAGAGCCGGCGTCTGGGCTGCAGGACTGGGAACTGGCGTCGGGACAGCAGGACAGGGAACTGGCGATGGTACATCAGGACTGGTAGCCGGCATCTGGACTTCAGGACTGGGAGCCGGCTTCGGAACAGCAAGACATGGATCCGGCGACAGGACATCAGGACAGGGAGCTGGCGACGGGACATCAGGACAGGGAGCCGCCGACGGGGCAGCAGGTGCCAGCGTCGGGATGACTGGCTGAGGAGCGGGCTGGACCGGTGGTGTCTGGGAGACTGGAACCTGCTCCTTCGGCTGAGAAGGAGGGCACGGCTGCTGTTGTGACCCAGCAGTTGGTTCTGCGGCGTGCTGTGATCCAACTGGAAGTGGAGGTGGTTGCGATCCAGCATCAGCTAGGGATTGGTGCTGCTGCAATCCAGCTGGGAGAGGAGGAGCCTGCGATCCAGCAGGGAGCTGCTGCGATCCAGCTTGGAGTCCGGGAGCGGGGAGCTGCTGCGGCCCGGCAGAGAGTCCGGGGGCAAGGAGCTGCTGCCATCCTGCAGGAAGTGATGACTGCTGCGATTCAGCAGCGAGTGATGGCTGCTGCGATCCAGCAGGGAGTGATGGCTGCTGCGATCCAGCAGGGAGTGATGATTGTTGTAGCGCAGGCGAGCAGCTGGGCGGCAGAGCCAGCGAGCAGCTGGGAGGCGGCGCTTCGGTGCAGGCAGGTAGTGGGTTGGTAGACTAGAGACTGGTCAGTAGAGTTGCGGGCTGAGGACTGGCTGACGACTTGACGACTGGTGGGCCAAACTCCTTCCTGAGGAGTGTTGCGAACCTGCCCAAAGCGTTGAGGATTGTCTCATCTCGTGCCCAAAGGGATCCCACCCAGCAACGTGCCGGGCCGACTAGCCGGAGAACCACGAAGGCCACCTTGGATCGTTCGGTAGGAAACTGGTGTGGATACCAGGCAACACCTCACCAAAAATTCCTCGCAGTCCTTTGCTGTTCCTGAGAAGGTCCCTGGTTGCGTCAACTCACAATCCGCCAGAGATGGTGAAGGATGAGTGAGGAGATATTGTTGGACCATCTCCTCCAGGTCCAGGAAGGGTCCATCGGGCTCAAGGCTGTCATCCTTTCGGTTAGGTCTAACCTTCTGTTACGGAACAGACAGGCAGGGGACACCGGGATGGAGACAGAATGTACTTTATTTAAATGACAGCCCGAGAGTAATAGTTTATAGATAGGAAGACAGGAGATCGCTGGAGACTGGAGATTGCTGGAAACCAGAGATCGCTGGAGACAGGGGAAATGCCAGAGAAGGGAGATCGCTAGAGAGGGGAGATATAGGCGTTATGCCGAGTGGCATGGAGAGTCCTAGATTCAGACGAGGTCGGACACATACTGAGGTGAGTGCAGGGCTTTTATATTGACTGAGATTGGGAGCTAATGTGGAGCAGGAGTGTGATTGGGAGCAGGTGTGGATAATTAGTGGGTAGTGGAGCCTGGAGTATCCCTGACAGCCCAAGTGCAACAAGTTAAAGTTGATGTACTAATGTGCTGAGGGGTAAACATATCAGCGCTGACATTGTTAGGACAGACTAATGCTGGGTTGAATAAGCTGATGCTGACACCATCAATATGTTCCCGGAGAGGACAGAAAGAAACCCAATATCCCAACTGGAACATAAACACTTCAACATCTCATAGATTTTGACGCAGGGAAACCTCCCTCGGGGCCAAATGAATTTAAGTACCCTACCTCAACGTTGAATTACTACTTCAATCAATACAAACAAACTGGAGAGTTCAATATGACAAGGTAATGTAAAGGTAAAGATAATATAACTTCAAACAAAGTACATGTCTAAACCGAGTTGGGTTCCGGTAGCAACTGAATGGGCTCCAATGTGCACCTTCCTTATATTATCCCTTGACTCAACCCTTGCGCCTCCTTTGGTGAGCCTTTGATAAGACCCACGTCTTACGCTTCACCTGTCCACTTTTGACACCATTATTTCCTGTCATCACAGCAGTTTTTTGTTTTGTTTTTAAAAACAGCTGCATAAATCTGCAATTCCCTTTTAGATGGCATCCTATGCACATTAATTCTCATTTGATTCTTTTTAGATGTAGATACTTCACAAAATAGCTATTTTATTATTACATTGTGTGGTTTAATCACAAAACACAGTTCACAGTCAGAAAGTGAACTTATTCTGTCAGAAAGTGAACTTATTCATTTACTACGATTATAGCAAAGGGGAAGCCATCTTGCCATAGTGTACATCCATGCGCATCGGTAACTCAGGCAACTTCCCTGGTTGGGAGGGGCAGAGTGCCCTCTACGCAATGGATACATCAATCAAAGATACGCAGGTGTAGCACAGGCCAACACATGCTTTTACCCTGTACGCAACATAATTTATTGCTAAACTTAATTGCTTAGGTGTCTCAACAGTAAAATATTTAAACAGGAGAATATTTTCCTTCCACAGTTTGATTTAGAAAGTCACAATTATGTGATGTTTTCTCATAATTATAATTCTAGGTTTTTAAATGTGGCTTTAGAACACAAAATTCCTCACTTATTGATAGAGTTCAAGTACCAGGTCAGGAAAATGTATCTGAGTCACAGTATTCTGAATGCGGGCGCTAATGCATGCTAAGACAAGATTTTCACTTATTACATCGTTATGATGAAATAGTGCTAACTTACCAGAAGTAATAAAAAAAAAACTCATTCGAAATCTCATTTACATTTGTATTATAAATAAATACAGCCTTGTGGCATAACCTTACTCAACAGTATGTCATGTAGTTCACTTCATATGTCTAGATAAGGATGATAAGTTTTTGAAAATTATCTAATTCAATGTATATTATTTTAATATTAGTCCAGGAACAAGTTTCCCTTTTCAGGAAGACAGATAGAAACTTTCAATTAGCCTAGTGTTTGTTATTGTTAGTACTGATTTATAGTTCTACTTATTTTCTCAGTGCTAGTTTGTGTCTTTGTGTTCTTGTGTTGTGTCTAATGTTGTGCGCAATTCTTTTTTGAATGTATATCATAAATATTATGTTATTCTAATTTCTTAAGTTAATATCAGTATGGGAATAGCGGTTGCATTTTGTATTGCCATTGGGAGTTGTCTGTAAGTGGTGTTGACTCAATAACAGCTGCTGTAATACAGCAGATTATTGGAATCCAAACAAACAAAGAGATTGTATTGAGCTACAGATGCTACTGGACAGAGGATAGATTAGAAGTGGTGTCAGGACTTTGACTCTCCAGGTGTATTTGCGCGTATTTGTTTGGCCAGCACAATGTGTTGGCCATCAGCAACAACCTCCTCCCAAAGTAGTTTTGCAGTGCTAAAAAGTCACGCTTCTTCATCTTTTGCTTTTGAGAGAGGATAGTTATTATTCTTGTAACCGCAAGAGGCTGCCTGTCTTGGGTTGTTTTGAGCATTTGAACAAAGAGTCTTGTTTTTTGGCTGAACATGTCTATATCCACCTGGTTCTCAGTTAACTCACACAAACATTTGTTTCACTATCCCCGTGGGGGAGAGTCATTGACATAATGCTTTCCCTAGCCCCTTACCCTAACCTTAACCTAATTGTAACCTGAACTCTAAAACCAAGTCCCTCAAACAGCAGTCTCTACCCATGGGGACCTAAATTTTTGTCCCCACGGTAACACAAGTCCCCATGGGTTAGTGTGCTTTCAGGTTAAAGTCCCCACCGGGATATAAGAACATGAAATACACAGACACCACATATTGTCTCCAGTATTAACTACAATGTGTTGCTAGGCTGCAACCTATTTTTTTCTCTTTCCCTCTCTCATCCTCGACACCACCTTCTCTGTGTGAGAGATAGGGCTGTTGAAATAGGCATGAAAGCAATCTTGAGAATAAGGAAGTGATTTTGAGAATAAGGGAGGGATCACTGGGTCAATATTTGTTTAGGAAATAGACCTTTATGTACACTACAGTAACTGGCATCTGTGACTGCAGTCTGTTTACTATAACCTCTTTCTGGAATCTCACTTTACCGCCATCACTGTCATAAAAAATAAATCATAGTTAAACTTTTGCACTTCTGTCATTTTTCAGTGTGATGTAATAATTTATAGATAACTAAGAGATATTTCTAAATGGATGGTTAATGTGCAAGTCACACTGCTTGATAGAGAGGAACAAACAAAGCCAAGGAGAAAACCATGGATGTATGAAATGGTCCAAACATGGCAGCATTTACACTTGCTGTTCACCCAGGGCATACACCAAAAGTGTCTCCTGCCTCCTCGCCTTTAACAAGCTGGGTCACTAGGACAGCCAGATATTTAATCTTTGGCATCAGTGTTGCATATTTTACTTCTGTTATCCTTTGGAACTTTGGTTTAAGTAAACCTCTGTTCTTGTAGATGCTTGTCTTTTTCTTTATATTCATATAGAGAATGAACAGCACTTAATTTTGGTACAAATAAGTACCGATTTCCTGAGAGACCAGGCTCCATGGCAATACTGAAAGGAATATCCAGATGGAAGTGAACCTTGTTGGCAAATTCAGTGTTAAAAGGCTAATTCCTTGTATACTGGTTCATCACCTCTTTGTTTCTGGACAATTTGTTATGAAGTGTCAGTCATAGTTCTAGATATTAGCTATAGACAGTGCTGCATGTCTATTGGTAGTTACTATCACCTAACTTACCCCTTCTTGTGTTTGTGTGACCTGGTGGCTCTGTTAGGGTGGAGGATGTTTGACACACTGTATGAATGGTTCTGGTGGGACAGAATCTGGCTGCCTATGAACCTGACGTGGGCTGACCTGGAGGACAGGGATGGCCGGGTATATGCCAAAGCCTCACATCTCTACATTACTGTGCCCTACGCCTTCGCCTTCTTACTCATCAGATACCTGTTTGAAAGGTAAGAGCCACACTCCGTGCACCTACTCACCCATATGGTTATACTGTAGCAACAGCACAACACTCTCTGTTGAAGGATTAGACAGACAGTATATTACAGTTTAAAAAGGATAAGTCTGGTGATATTCAAACCAACAATGAATGTATCCTACTAACAAGTATTGTGTGCGCAAAACCTAATATATCTTATTCCTCTGTGCCATAGAGCTCCATTGTTGTCCAAAAACTATTAAACACATCAGTGAACCACACTGTTGCATCGGGTAACATGTTCCTTCATAACCATGAACACACACACACACACACACACACACACACTGTAGTTAAATAAATATATTGTTTACATATTTTATATACTCCATTCAACAAACACACACACACACACACACACACACACACACACACACACACACACACACACACACACACACACACACACACAAGGAACCAATGGACTTGCACCGACAGGATAGAGAAGTCAGAGTAGCCTATATAGAGACTAATACATTGTTTGGGTCTTTTCATAGAATTTGTTGACAAAGAAAAATATAGAATAATGGAGCCTTATCCTTTTAATACAGCATTCATTGCCAGCAATGATGAAGGGAAAATTAAAACCACCAAGATTACATTTTTGGAAGGAAACATGTATACTGAATGTGTGAAGGAAATTCTTGTGAGCTGGTCAACTCAACCAAATGTGAAATTTCTCTTCCCGGTCCACAATATTTATCCCTTTACCTGTTCCTATGGAGTCTACAAGTTCATTGTACTGGCCTAAATATGTGTAACCATCTAACTGGATGTTGAATTCTAATGCTTACCTATGTCACGTTGGAATTGATCACATGTATTACATTTATACGGAGGAGCCAGTCTGTAGCTCTCTCTACGTCTGAAGAAGAGCATCATCTCTCCTCCTTGGCTGTCTAGGCTACGGTTCATTCCTATCTGGCCAGCTGTCATCATGGGTCTACTGCAGGAGACAGAAGAATGAACTATTGCTAGAGACAGAGAGGTTGTTTCATTTCTAGGCTTGCAAGTGACCCCAAGCATGACCTGTACATCTCACCTGTCACCCACATAGAGTCCCCTAAGGAAAATTCCTTCACAGAATGTATCTGCAAAATGTTCACTATTAACATATTTAATTTGTTCTCTGCAATATCTGCCTGTGACAACTAAAGCATGAATCAAGTCTTTATGGATTTGTTAAGGCAACTCAAAGAACCTGGTTAAGGTTAGGGGGAGATGGTAGTCTTGGTTAAATATTTATAAAGTCAACACTGACTTAAAGTTGTTAATTTTTTCAATATTTAACCAAAACCATCTTTCCCTAACCTTAAAGCGAGACTATTTGTAACCATTGCTAAACAGCAGTGACCACAAGTGACAAAATCCAGAAAACAATTACATTTTCTCCCAGACTTATTCGAGAAAGCAAATTATTAAAAGGGGGCTCCTACTTGTGTAGGTGCGATCAATTAATTATGGCTATCAGAATTATCAAAGCTGATTATAATAGTCTAATTAAATCAAATACAATACCATATCAGATCCAAAATATGCTACAGTTAGATGCTATTCTACCCTTGCTTCTAAATTATGCTATATTAGACGCCACATTTAATGCTGCCAACATGGGCCTATAGCTTAATTAGACAACACAGGCTGTAATTAAACAAATGTAATGCCATATTATATCGGACACAGTCAGTAGGCTACTGTTTACTAGATCTCTAGTTAACAGTAGCCTAAATAACATATTACTAGACGAACATGGATCATTTATGCACAGATTTGCACAGAGGAGGATAATATAAGACTCATGCTAAGCTAATTGTAATAGTAAATTGAAATTTGTCTGAGTCATGCACAAACTTACCTCTGCCTGTTCTCCTTCTCCCAGGGTGTACATGCAAAAGAATTCCCCTGGGGCTCGCACACCGACTATTAGTTCTGGGAAAGTAACAACAAGCGGGAAGTGGGTAGAGGGGAGTTTACACACCCAAATATAAACCTAATAAATACCAATAAATATCATATATAATAAATAAATACATTCATACATATGGTATACTACCCTCTACCCACTTCCTGCTTGTTGTTACCCTCCCGGAACTATTAATAGGCATGCAACTATTATAAAGGCTGTGTCCGATATAATATGGCATTACATTCGTCTAATTACAGCCTGTGTTGTCTAATTAAGCTATAGGCCCATGTTGGCAGCATTAAATGTGGTGTCTAATATAGCATAATTTGGTAGTACAGGTAGAATAGCGTCTAACTGTAGCGTATTTCGGATCTAATATGGTATTGTATTTGATTTAATTAGACTTTGATCTTGTAAAATGGTGTCTAACTGTGATCTCCTATGTCTGCTCCTTGGTTTCTAATTAGAGTATAATTTGGTATAATAGTGTCTAAGTATAGTATATTTTGGGTCTAATACGGCATTATATGCGGTTTCTAATTACAGCATAATTTAGGTGTATGGTGTCTAATTAGGGTATAGCTGTGTTTGTTTACTGTAAAGAACATATTTCTAGTTTCGGTCTAATTTGATACAAAGTACGGCTTATTACGTCCTATTAGTGTACCATAAAATGTGACCACATATTTTTACAGGACAAGGTTGATCCCGTACAATGATGCAATCTTAGCAAAAGACTGGAGGCTGAAAGAAACAGCTATCCTGGTGAAAACATTTTGCTAATTATGTCTAATTTTACTCTGTGTAAGAGAGTTTGGAGCTGCCATTGGCAAAATCATTGGGCTTAAATTCAATATCTTAAATTTAACAGTTTCCATGTAGAGAAATTAACACCCCTTTTTGCAATCATGTATATTTTACATTTTCAAATGTAAAACATTGGTTTCCATTAATTTCAGTATGGTATGAAAATAATTTAACAGTCTTAAAACTTGCTTATGTTATCCATTACAGTAAATTTCAAGTCTGAATTAATTATTGTCAAGGTGAGATTATCTTTGCCAAGTAATGCAGTTTAAGTGCAGATTGATTTGAAAGTGTACACTGGACCTTACAATGAACCCATGAACGCCTGCAACAGCAGACGAAAATATTTTAGATTTCTAAAACTCATTAGCATGATCTGCAAAATGGTTAGTTGTAATGTAAAGTGTCATGGTTTTGGGGATTTGTTCTGTTATTTCTGTATATAAGTACCAGTATATATTGTCCCTCCTCATGTGTCTGTTAGTTTTGCTTCCTGTCTATGGTTGCTTTGATTGTTTTCACCTGTGTCAATTAGTTTCACCTGTGTCTCGTTGTCGCCCTCACCTAAGTGTATTTAAGTCTGTGTCCTTCCTTTGTTCAGTTGTCAGTTTGTTGTTGTACCTGGTTTCTTGTACCTGTGAGTTCTGGATTCTTTGTTTCCCTTGTACCTCGCATGTCTGTGGATTTTGCCTGCTCACCGTTGGACTCGTTTTTCTGTTTTGGACTGCTTACCCGCTGAGAGTTGTTTTTGCCTGCCAATTCAGTGTAAGCCTTTTTTGTTAATAAATTATTGATGCTACCAGCTAGTCTGCATTTTGGTCCTGTTCCACTGTATTCCCTGTTTCCCGGCTTGACGAATTATAACAGTAAAGTACCATACCAGTTGTGTTTTTAATTACCATGTAAATACTATTTTATACAAAACCACTGTAATGGTCCTTCACTCTAAACCCACTATACTGCTGCCACTACTGCTACTACCACCACTATGACTATCAATATTACCAGTATTAATAGTAAATGAAGGTTTTTAAAAATTGATGTTATATGTAAATAAACATCAAACTACATCTTATCCATCATGCACTATATGTCCTCCTACTGACATTAGCACTGTTAGAATTGAATACTTTGTGTTTACTGTGTTCCAGGTGGATAGCAACACCACTTGCGGTCTCAGCTGGGATCAAGCAGAGCTTCCATCTGAAAGCAGAGGACAACCCCATCCTGGAACTCTACTACACTACTCAATGTAGAAATCCTGCTCAGGTAAACAAAGTCCAATTCAAATATCAGTCCTGTGACTAATGCTTAATATCAGTACTGTTCACCGTATATTAACCGTTCATCGTGAAATGGAGGCAGACAGGCCTTTCACTGTTGCTCTACAAGCTGGCTCTTATTTTAATAATTTTCCCATCATTTTAATATTATATACTCAACTTTATTGCTGACAGCTGCAGACCTGACATCTCCGCTAGACAGTTTTACCACACAGACTCCAGGGGAACCAAATGAACCATAAGACAGTTCAGTTTAATTGTATGATCTGAAGCACCTATTGGAGCTTACTGGTTCAAATTTGAGCTCAGAACAGTAGTCAATGCAGTTAAAGAATAAAATAGACATTTTGGGTGCTTTCTCTTTGGGTTTTACTTCATAGTAAGTGGTTAATATAACCAAATTCAAAGCCTGGTCCTAACTGTTAAGTCGGTCTTTGTTAAGACCAGTCTTTGGAATGGACTTTAAATCAGTTGCACCGACCAAACTTAAGCCTAGTCTGAACTACGCCCGGTCTTAGCAATGCGCATCCATGTGAATGCCTATGTGACTCTCGCAATTGCCTAGCAGCGTGCGTTGCTAGGATACATTGTTAACGATCTCCCGCTGTCTAGCAGTGGAGGACACAGGATGATCTTCAGCAGATCCTGCTTGAGAAGGAAATCCTCAGAGGCTGAAACCAAAAAATTACAGATGGAGCTGGAAAAACAGAAAATACCTCTAAAAATACAGTTGGTCCAACAACCACTAAATAGGCCTTCCCCTTGTATTTTTGAAGAGGAGTGGTCATGTGATTCTGAATTAAATCAACATAACAAATAATCAACCACAACCTGTAAACAATAAAATTTGTTTACAAACATTGCTGTCCATTCTTTATTTGTTTTTCATTTCTCCTTTTTATATTTGGTTTATAACGAGCAGACATTTAGCTGGTAATTATTTTGAAGTGAAGCAATAGGCTATATTGGAAATAGTTAAATGACAAGGAGCTGATTAAGATGTTTTGAAACAGTCTGTCTGAACTTTATAACACGTTAACAATGTGTGTACGGACTAGTCATCCACAGATGTCCTCATGCACAAGGTGCACATCTTCATCCTGCACCGGCTGATGGTGCTGCCTGAGGAGGGGGATCTGCTTGGTGACATAGATGTGGAACAGCACACACTGCTATTATGGTGCAGACTCATTCAGGGTGCGTCCCTATCACCGTGACTGTAGTGAAACCTAGAAAAAATATAGCTAATGACTACGGTTGTCACGGACACGCCAGGCTCCACGATCACCCAATCACAGCACACTCCCTCACCAGAGTACTAACCACACACCTGCTCCCTATCACACATACCTGCTCCCCATCAGCACCTCATCACCACCAGTATAAAGACACCCTACTCACCTCAGCCAGTTGTCTGGTCTCGGTACTAAGGACTCGTTTCATCGATGAAAGACTACTTTTGGATTCCTTCCCTTTCCTACGCCAGTGTACGCATCCACTCCGGAGTTCCTTTGTCAAGTCGTGAGTTCACCTGTCTGCAGTGTATGTGTTCCAGTTCCCAATCTCCAACCCCATTCTAAGGACTGTATCAGTGCTCCACTCGCTATTCTAGACTGCTCCATCTCCACTCACTTATCAGTGTACTGTTTGCTCATTGCTGTGTCAAATAAAACCACATCTGTCTCAACCTCGATGTCTCCTGCCCTTCTGTCCATAACAACGGTACGGTCAGACTTAAATTTCTCACTAAGTGCAGAGTTTGTTTCTTTATTTCAGCCTATTTCTTTATCTTTTGTCTCTTTCATATTTAGAATTAACATGAGGCGATGAGTTAAAAGAAACAGTGAATGGTTAGCTCTGCTTTGTGCATCCTGATCAATGCGTCAGCACTTCTCCCCTTCGGCCCATGGTGCTGACCCAAGATATGACAATTTTAGGACTTGAATTCACTTTTTTGGTTTACTGTATCCATAACCTTTTTCACTTGATTGAATGACCTTTATTTTTAACTTTATTTAGCTTTATCCTGTATTTTCCAAGCTATGTAGTCTATGTATCTGCGTTTACACATTTGTTTAGTTATTCAGCATAACAGCAGACAATTGTAGGCATGAAATTAATTCTTCAGAATAAAGACAGCATAAAGGCAATTGAAGTTTAAGTGGGAGTAATGGAAGAAAAATGCTAATAGTTTATGTGCAAGGGAAATTCTTTAAGATATGAACATTGTGTAGTTTACCTGTGATTGAGGACTCAGTTGCATCGCTCAACAAGTGACCTAGTGGTGGTGTGGATGGTGTTATACTGCTGTTCTTCAGTCCTTGGTGCGATTATCGTGTCATCAGCCAGTGTTTCAGTGGTAGACACTGTTTCCAAGGAGCAGCGCATTCATGCTTTCAGCCTTGAAGTCCTGGTATAACACTCTCCCAGAGGATGCATGGATAGAAACGACCTAGATTTTGACTTTACGCCTGCTCCTGACTAAGCGTAAGACTTACGCCCGGTCTTAGCAAGAAGAAGGCTTAAGCCTAGGTGGTGCAACCAGCGTAACTATGAGGTCCTACTTAAAACTCCAAGTTACGACCAACTAAGCTTAAAACCAGGCCTAAGCCCTGTTGGTGCAACTGGCTCCTATAGATTAAAGAGTCACTTCACCCAAATAAAAAACATTTCACAAATTGTTTTGTTTTTTTAGATGTGACCAACTTCATCTTTAACTCTTAGGGACCTTAGGGTCTTATTGTCCTTTTTGGTTTGAGGGCACTGGTACTTGACCAACAAATGGTCATTGTTATGCTGACAACCCACATGTCTTCCCGTAACAGCCAGTTAGTCGATTGTGGGTCAAATTGAAGGCCAAATTGTTACTTATTGTTGCTCAACCTTTACCTTGATGCACAATTTCTGAGCCATACAGTCTGGAATTTGGGAATCTTTTTTTATCCCTACCAAATCTGCCTTTTGATCTGTCCCATTTGATCTAATGACCGCAACAAGAGCTCTTCACTTGGTCCAAAACACAGCAGCAAGAGTCCTTACTAGATCTAAAAAGGCTGATCATATTTCACCTGCCCTGATGTCTTTGCGTTGGTTACCAATACAAGCCATAGCTGATTTCAAAATCATTCTGACAAGGCTTTAAATGGACTGGCTCCCCTCCTTCAGTACATCTCCAATCTTATTATGGAGTGTAATTACCTGTAACTGTTCCTTGATATAACAAATTTTGGGTGTAGAATCCCAAAGCTTTGGAAAATTATTAGTGTCCTTATTACTCCTAGTTATTTTACAAGCTTAATTGTTGATGGCATTCATGATTCAAAACTGCTTTTTTTTTAAGTACCACCACCAACAGTCTGTGTGTGTTCATTCTTTTCCAGGCAGACATTGATGGGCTGGCTAAAAAAAGCAGTTTGTCAGTGAGACAAGTTGAGCGCTGGTTCAGAAGAAGACGCAGTCAAGACCGTCCTGGAGTCCTGAAAAAGTTCAGAGAGGCCAGGTCATTACTGTGTGTGTGTGTGTGGGGGTGATGATGATAATGCAGTACCTCAGTAGCATACATGTTTTGTTTCCCCTCTGCTTTCTACAGCTGGAGGTTTGTCTTCTACTTGTCGGCGTTCATCGGAGGAATAGTAGCACTGTATGATGTGAGTAGCTTCTGAGTCCATTTCGGCCAGAGACTGTTTACTGAAGGAAATATTTAACTGTGAAAAGCAACTTAAGACCGCTGTGGTTACATTTTCAAATCACTAGCGGCCTTGTGGGTGTGGCTCTTTAATAAAAGCTGTACTCTTCTACATTTCAAATAAATCGTACAAATAATTTTTCTCCATGTTTTTGCAGAAAGAATGGTTTTATGATACTTGGGAAGTATGGACAGGTTTTCCAAAGCAGGTTTGTATGCTTTTCTTATACACCATAGTCATCATTAATATCAGAAAATGTGAACATTTTTAGAGAAATGAGACGTCCTTTCCTCTGAAGCAACGTCCGTTTGTGATGACAGTGGCACAGCTGGATCAGCTGTCAGTCAGCTTTGTTCTGTGGCAACTTTTGATGCTGATGAGAGTTTGCATTTGCCCATATATGCACTGTCCAAATACTAATAAGGGTGCACAGTTACCACTTTCAGCGCAGCAGTCTCTCTGTATGTCTTCCTTGAAATAAACCTTTGACAAACATCTGCACGTTTATTACAAACCTGCATTCTGTATTTATACTGTTCTCAGATTAGTCAAACCACACTGTATAAATTGATTTCACTGCTCAAATTGAATGTGCACGATTTCTACTGGCAGTATGCATTTATTTATTTCTGCTTGCGTTTATTATTTTGTTTGCAAGTTTGAGAATGAATTATTTAATAATCAAGGTTATGATTATAATATTTGAAATTATCTATTAGCTCAAATGTTTTAGGGAAAGTGAAATTCTGTAAATATCTCACATCAAAATATAGTTTCAGAATGGCACACACATTTTCAGCCTCATGTGACTGAATGGAAATGACGATAGACAATTAAATATGTTTTATGCTGAAAAGTCAACAGACTGTCCTCTTGACTATATTATCCATGATAGGTTAAAGGGGAAATGACATCAATGAAAGAAGTTTATGGTTCTTTGTTAATCAGACATACAGGTAACACAGAGTCACTATTTTGAGCTGTCAGTTATTGCACCCAGAGACAATTTATTCACTTTCTGATTTTAGTTTGCATGCTTGCTCAACACAGTTTTACTATTAGTGGCTGCAACTGGGATACAGTATAGTAAAGTTTGAGCCACTACAATTGACCGTGGGGTTAATGTTTTCTATAAATAAAAACGCAAAGACTGTGTGCGATTGTAAACTATCCAACAAAAACTGCAACCCAAGTCCTCCACAATCTGCTCTAAGTTAAACTTCTCTGCTCATTCATTCTCATTGCATAATATAACCAGTCCACTTAACCTCTCTTGTCCCACTGCGCTCGTCAAATTCAAAAAATTTTGAGCTAAATGAGTGCTCAGCAGTCACAGCTATGACATGGATTGTCACAATCCGCAAAAAGGCCATGCACACCTCACTTCCCGGTAGAGGTTCCAAAGCAAATGTAGAAGTCACCACTGGAGGATCCAAATCCTGCATATTAGTATTTAGTATTTTAGCTAGACCCAGCATGCACCTGTTGGTCATGCAACATTGTGGGTGTGTTTGACTTTGACTTTTTCTTCTTTTTTTTCTTAACATATGCAGAGATACAATAATTCTTATCTCAATCATAAACCATTGCATATAAAGACAGAATGTGTATCTCAGGATGACTTAACAAGTTTTGAGTACCAATATAAATTTGAACTAGAAGTGGTCTTCTCAAATGCCATTTAACAGCCTCTCGTCTCCATAAAACTTGATAATTGTCACTTTAAGTTAAAGTAATGCAACACTTAGGTCTTTATCTAGAAACAAAGCTGTGTTCTAGTTTTCATGAGTGGAAGGAATAAATCTTAGTCATATATTGGCTGCAGGTCTATAATATCTCTTAAAGTCATTCAACTTAACACACTGTGATGGGACTATATATGATCCCATAGCTTCTTTATCAGCCTGAACTTGCCTTTGCAAAATGGAGTTGATTGGGAGATGATCTCTACAGTTCATTCCTTCCCTTTTGTCTGTGACTGAGATTGTAGCGTTGTGTTACATGTTGTCCACCTCTTTCTAACTCTGACTCTATTCTGTGTCTCTCTCTGTCTGCAGTCCATGCTGGAGTCTCAGTACTGGTATTATATCTTCGAGATGAGCTTCTATGGCTCTCTTCTCTTCAGCGTTGCCTTTGATGTCAAGAGAAAGGTGAGTAGAGGTTGTTACAGGCCAAAATGTAAACTTTTCTCAATCTCCTGCACTCCTGATCTATACAATCCCTGTTTGAATTTGTTGTTCTAATTTTAAAATGTTTTATCTTTTATTCCCATATTAAAAATAATGTAAAGTTATGACATAGTATGTTCACATATGAGAGATTCTTAGTGTTTCTCAAAATATGTGTATCATTATACCTCAGAGTCTGTATTATGAATTGAATCCCAAACAACACAGGTGCAAACAAAGTTTGAAAATATAAATGTATAATATATAAATATATATAATATATATAAAATAAAATTTTTACTGCTGAGTCAGTGATACGGGCTGTTCCCTCCAATAATTTATCAAAAAAGTGTTCTATGTTCTAATTAGACCATCATGCAACTCTCTATAAAGCCCTTCTAACCTAGTTATGAGAGAGAGAGATTCCATGAGAGTAGCTGCACCAAAGATGAGCTCCTGAATACATCTCGAACTTGGACCTAATGGCAAAATTACCTTCAAATAATCTTCAGAAAGGACTCCAAAGAAGAGGTACCCACATTAATCAACAAGAACAGAAAAGGAAATATCATCTTTGGATATATTTTTTAAATTGGTCTCATCAGCAACAACAATGAGACTGCCTACAGGGAGGAGGTCCAGCACCTGGCCACATGGTGCTCAGATAATAACTTGCTTCTTAACACCTCCAAGACAAAGGAGCTCATCGTGGACTTCAGGAAGGAGAGAGGAGGCACACATGACCCCATCCACATTAACGGGATGGCTGTTGAGCATGTCTCCAGCTTCAAGTTCCTGGGGACCCATATTTTGGAGAACCTGTCCTTGACCACCAACACCTCCTGCCAGGCGCCTCAGGTGCCTCCAGACAAGGACCAGCAGACTGAGAAACAGCTTTTTTCCCAGAGCTGTCTTCCTACTGAACTCTGCCCCCCACTGATTCCACTGTTCCCGCATATACCTTAACTTAAATGCTGCTATATTGATATTGTTTTTGCTACATGTACCACATGTTCATTTGCACTACCGGACTATTTATTTATTCATATACTGCACCATTTGCACTCCAGTACTATGTACTGGATACTGCAATAACTCATCTACTGCACTGTTAACTATTTCCATAAATTGCTCTACATTAATGTCCCCTCTGACAGTGTTGATGAGAGCCCATTAGAGAACCCCACCACCTTGCCAATCTTTACTCCTCCCACACCTGCCAGTGCCACCAACCAGCTGTAGGAGAGTATGGCCCTGCTGGAGCTGGACTTTGCTGAATTCAAAGAGCTGATCCAAGCCAGGCTGTCTGACCACCCAGACAACACTCTACCGCAGCCTAAAGAGGAGCTCCAGCAGCTAAAGAGAGACAACCAGGCCTTGGCATCTGACCTCAGAGGACATCTAGAGGCACTCAAAAAAGAAAACAGTGTGGTCTGTGCTCAGTTAGTCAAAGTGAAGGAGGATGCTAAGAATAGAGAAAGGAGCTTCACCAGGCAAGTCTAACACCTGACAGACCAACTGTCATCAGTCCCCAAAATGACAAGTACTGAGACACAGACTCTCCCTGCCAGTGTCCCACCCTCTCTGCTCTGCACTCAGCCCAACAACACCCTGGCACCTGCTGATAGATCCACACAGCCAGCTGCCAACACCCAGCTCTGCCCATCCCAGCTTCCTTCCACTCAGCTTGAAGAGGAAGCCCCACAAGTGGTCCTGCTGGCTGACTCTAATTTGAAATTCCTGGACACAAACAAGATTTTTCCTGGTAAGAACACATTATCTAAATGCTGCAGCACCCCACAGGCCAGGCAATGAAGCTTTTGAAAAAGGAGACCCTCAAGAGCCCTCAATGTCTGGTGATCCACACAGGAACAAATGGCCTACACAGCCTCCGTAAAGACACTGCTAAGGCAGTGAGGAAGATGGCGGAGCAAGCCAGTAGGGAGTTCCCTGACATCGCATTGTAGTCTCCACCCTACTGCCTAGGACAGATACCCCTCCTTATGTCATCCATGACATTAATATGGAGATCAGAAGAGGATGTGCCACCTTTAACCAACATCCACCTGGCCCTCCACCTAACCATTGGCACCTGGGACCTCTATGATGGTCTCCATCTAACCATGCTATCTCTGAGCTGGGAGACATCAGGGACATGCTGCACACCCTGTGCACCCAGCATCTGTTCAGCTAAGACACATACTCAGAACACCTTCTCACTTGAGAAACAGAATGATAGTACTGTAGTCAGTACAATGAGAATATTAGTGAAAGTAGTACATGCCTCCATGTAATCCATGTATAATCATTATTCATATTGTAAATATATAAATAATTGTAGGTGTTTTTATATTTGTCTCACTATACAGGTTCATCTTGATTGTTTTAATGCGTTAATTTCATTGACGCTGCTGGAATATTCAAGTTGTCCACTCCACAACCTTTGAGCTGACAAGTGGAATCCCTGAATTCATGAAATCTATCCAAGATGTTGATGTAATTGAGTTAACAGAAACATGGTGTCAAAATTATCTGCTCACTCATTGTCCTCCAGGATATAATGAAGTCATAATGCCCTCTATAAAAAAAACACACACATGCAAGGGCAGGTTATAAAACAAAAACAGAAGCCTATTAAAACGCAAAACACAGACAAATGACTTGATCAAGAATGCAAGACCATCAGAAAAGACTTGAGGAAAAATAGTAAATGAAAAACATTGCCAACCAAATAACCCAGCCTTACGCATTAGGTATAATGACATTTTAAACAAATATAAACGTTCAATTAAGAACAAAAAACTAAATTATACCTGCAACTTAGATACAGAAAATGCCGTTAATCAAAATTAATTCTGGGAGGCATTCTTCGGTGGCAAGAATAGAAGGCCTCTGGAGGTCTGACGGGATGCAAGCAGTGAAGACTGAAGCCCTCTGGAAGCCGGCGACGAAGTCGGGATCCTCTGGAGGTCTGACAGGATGCTGGCAGCGAAGACAGAAGGCCACTGGTGGTCTGACGGGATGCTGGCAATGAAGGGGGCACCCTTCTGGAGGCCGGTGGCATGGCTGGAGATCAAGATTGGGGTCTGTTAGCAGGACAGGAAGCGTCAGTGATGAAGAGACTAGCTGAGGAGACAATGGGACCAGTGATGCCAGGGAACCAGGAGGCTGCCACTCAGGTGGATCAGGAGATGGCTGCTGCAATCTAGCCAGCGGCAGGAGTGTGCTGAAGCTCAGAGAGTTCAGGGGATTGCTGCTGCAGCTCAGAAACTTCAGGAGGTTGCGGTCCAACCGGAGCAGGGGATGGCTGCTGCGATCCAGCAGCGGCAGGAGGTTGCGGCTCAACTGGAGCAAGAGATGGCTGCTATGATCCAGCAGAGGCAGAAGTGTGCTGCAGCCTATAGAGTTCAGGTAGCAGCTGCCGCACAGAGGGATCTGGAAGCTGCTGCAGCTCAGCACGAGGATCGTGTGACTGCTACAGCACAGGGAGTTCAGGGGGATGTTGCGGCGCAGCAGTAAGTTCAGGGGGCTGTTGCAGCCCAACAGGGAGTTCAGGGGGCTGCCACACAGGGACTGATGACCGCCACGGTGCAGGAACTGGTGTCAGCCAGGCTGTAGACTGAGGACCAGGCAGGACAGATGTTGACTCTGAGGCACTGAGCAGCTGAGTCTCTGGAGTGCTGGGCAGCGTGAGGCATGATGTCGGCAGCAGCCACGCTTCCTTCTGGGGGGGCTTTCCAGAAGGTTGCTCCAAGACAGGAAAAGGCTGAGGTGTACGCTGGTTAGCAGGCTGAGGCGCAGACTGGAGGCTAGCACGCAGGGATAACAGCTGGGAACTAGCAGGCCGGGTTTCAAGCTGATGGCTGGGGGGACCTCCGTCAGCCAGGTGGGCGCCCAGGTACAGGTTCGGAGCTGGGGGCGCCTCAGGACAGACAGGTTGCAGGCTAACGTACCCGAGCCTGACTGACAGAGGGCTAACATGCTGGTTGTTAGCAGACTGGACTGATAGCTGGTTGGTGGAGGACTGAGGGCTTGGGGGTACAGAGAAAGTCCATAAGAAACTTCGGAACAGAGTCCCTCAGCCAAGGCAGAGAGGACAATTTCCCATGGGCCAGGGTGCAGATTGCCTCTCTATGATAGTCCCCGACCGCCTTCCTCCACATATCCTCAAGGCACTCCAGGTCACTATTAGGTTCATCTGACATGGTGTCCGCTGGGTCCATTTTTTTGGTCAGATGGTACTGTTATGATTAGTCAAGCCGGGAAACAGGGAATACCTGGGAACAGGACCCAAACGCAGACTAGCAGGTAGAGCTGGTGCAGATCAGTCATTTTATCAACAAAAAAGGCTTACACTGAGTCCACCGGTGATCAGGCAAAATCCAGGCAGGCAAGTTACAAGGGAAACAAAGACTCCAGAACTCACAGATACAAGAAACCAGGGTGCTTGACAGAAATACGATGATTTGACACAGAACAAAGGAAGAACACAGACTAAATACACTCAGGTGGAACCAGTGAAAGCAATCAAGACAGGAAGCAAGAGAGAAGATAATAGGACAAAACCCAAAACCATGACAGAAGGGCTCTATTACAGATTTTTACATTGTGATATAGGGGGCAAATTGTATGATCTGGTTAAATCAATGTATTGGGAAAATAGATGTGCTGTAAAAATTGGAGAAAGACAAAGTGAATCCTTCACCCAGAGGAGAGGTGGTCGTCAGGGCTGTAACTTAAGCCCAACTTTATTTATTGTATGTTGTGTATATAAATGAACTTGCTGTACAGTTGGATCAGTGTGCTGCTCTGGCCTCTCCCTCCTAGATAGTGAGGGGAAGTCTCTGTTTTATGCTGATGACCTTGTTCTACTGTCTCCTACTGAACAAGGACTACAGCAACAGCTGGACATAGTAGAAAAGTACCATCAGAACTGGGCCCTGGCAGTAAATATGAAGAAACTAATGTCATGATTTTTCAAAAATGCCCCAGATGCCAGTAGAACAAATACCAGTTTATTATTAATAATCATATAATTGACCATAGTATGAGTTATACCTTCCTTGGTATAACCATAACAGCATCAGGGAGTTTCAACATGACAGTGAATACACCAAAAGAAAAAGTTCAAAGAGCTCTAAATGCAATTAAGAGAACATTTTATAATTTTCAAATTCCTATTAAAATCTGGCTTCAAATATTTGATAGTGTCATCCAGCCCATTGCACATGGTAGTGACATATGGAGTGACGTATGGAGTCCACTCAATCATCATAGCTATACCTATTTGGACAAACAGATCCAACAGAATCTTTACATGCAGAATTCTGCAGATACATTTTACACATACACAGAAAAACACCAACAAATGCGCTCACATTTTTTTTTAAATCACCTTAAATCCAGCCCCCTAGAGACAACCCAAGGGTTGAGCCCAGAAAAGAGTCCCCTATGTTCCCCTATAACATTGGAAAGAAACTAAAAGCCAAAGTAGATTAGAATGTTATCTGGCCTTAAAAAGAGATTATGAATTAATAATAATAATAATAATAATAATAATAATAATAATAATAATAATAAAAACTTTATTTATAGCACACTTATCAAAACTAAGTACAAAGTGCTTCACAACAAGAGAAATAAAATACCACAGTGAATGATGAAATATAAAGAAATAAAATACACAAAATCAATAATATAAACAGCCATTTCAGGTAAAATCAGGATATGCTTTCCAATAAAAATGAGTTTTGAGAAGAGACTTAAATGAAGACACTGACTCAGACAACCTAATTTCTTCGGGCAAGTTGTTCCAGAGCCTCAGGGCCCTGATAGCAAAACCTCTGTCCCCCTTAGTTTTCATCCTGGACTCAGGAACATACAGAAAACCCCTTCCCGAAGATCTTAAACTACGTTCATAAGGGATTACGAGGTCTAAAATAAAGTCTGGAGCCAGGCCATGAAGAGCCTTAAAAGTAATCAGCAAGATCTTAAAATCAATCCTAAAATAAACAGGGAGCCAATGTAAAGAGGCTAAAACAGGTGTGATGTGATTGTACTTCTTAGTCCTGGTTAATTGGCAGAATATATCTCTACTGTCAGAGATAGAAAGCAGAGATAGATTCTAACCAAGTATGGGCTCAGTGACCACAAACTGGCAATTGAAAAAGGAAAATACAAAAAATCATGGCAACCAAAGGAAAACAGAATATGTGGTCACTGTTCGACAGGTGACGTTGAGGCAGAGATACACTTCCTCCTACAATGTACAACATTTAATGGAATAAGGAAGGTTTACTTTAACAAGTTCAACTCTTTAATCTTAGCTTTCAAAGAGCTAAATGACCTCTCAAAATTAAAAATACTCCTTGGAGAAGGAGACAGGGCATATCTTGCTGCCCAATATATATCAACATACCACAACCTGAGGGACAGTGAATGACCTACACACACACAAAATGTTGCAGTGTTTAGTTTTCACTTTTTGTATTTTAACTGCAAGTCTACAATTTATTATTATTATTATTATCCCATCCTACTTATCTGTATATATTTTAACATCTCAAGCACATTTCTTCTGTTTATGTATGTTTTTATTTACATATGCTTTGGCAATGTTAACATCTGTTTCTCATGCCAATTGAACTGAAGAGAGATAGAGAGTGAGATACTGAAACTTTACTTTGTAAATAATAGTGGTGGTTACTACTTACTACCACTGAAAGTGCACTGCAGTCAGTGATAGAAACCCTGAAGAGCAGTCATCACTTCTCATCTTACTGGACCTGCCGTCAGCCTTTCACATGGTGAACCACCAAATCCTACTGTCCACCCTATACGAACTAGGCATCTCAGGTACAACACTACTTTGCTTTGAGACCTAGCTCGCAGGGCAATCATTCAAAATGGCATGGAAAGGAAAAGAGTGATCTCAAAATGGATGATAGAATGCCACCTTTAACTCAGTCCCTTTAAGACTGAAATTGTGTTGATCCCAGCCAGTCCCTCTGTTCAGCACAACATTATTATCCAGCTCAGCTCCGCCTTGCTCTCTTCAACAAAGTCTGCAAGAAATCCGGGCACTGTGATTGACAACCAACTAACTTTCACTGAGCAGGTTGCATCTGTCACTTGGTCATGTCACACTTCACACTATATAACATCAAAAGATCAAGATTGTTATGGTGTGTGTCTAACATGGTACTCAGGATGGTCCCTGGAGTCAAGCCTGCCTCTCTGCCCCCTAACCATAACCCATTTCCCCCCAAGGACCCTCCAGCATGGTCCCTGGAGTCAAGCCTGCCTCTCTGGGATTAAGACCCAAGTGCAGATGCCAGGAGCAGAGCTGTGCAGTTCAGTGGTATTTATTCAATAAACAAAAGGTACAACGCTTAGGGGATCGTGAGGCAGGCAAAATGTCAAATCCAAAAAAGCATTCCAAACATGCAAACAAATCCAAGAGCGGGCAGAAAAATCCAAAAGTCCAAATCAGTGGGCAAGGTCCAGGAAACACAAAGCAAATATTAAAAAATTATAGGCTGGGAAGCTTGACACAAGGAACAAAGGACGAACTGACAAGGAAACATGGGAAACACACTGACTAAATAATCACTGAGCATAAATCAGAAGTAAATGTACAAGACACATGAGGAGAGGAGAGTATTTCAAAATAAAACAGGAAATATCTATACACAAACCCAAAACCATAATGCCTCCCAGCCGTCCCTAAAAAACAAGAAGACCTTAGGCGGATGGCCTGAGGGTGGGACAGGTGAGGAACAGAAAACCTCAGGCGGACGGCAAAATGGGCAGAGCAGGTCTGGAGGGCGACCAGGAGGCTGGGCCAAAAGGCTGAGCAGGTGGCAGCAAACGCGGAATCCCTAGGGAGGCCGGCAGTGAAGGCAAAGCTCTGGAGGAGGTTTAATGCTGTGTGTTATCATGCTTAGCACATTTCATTATTTGTATCAGTCCCACGCTGCTGGGCCTTTACTTGTGTTAGTTTTCTGTCACTGCGTGTGGGGCCAATGTTTGCGTTTTATCTGACAAAAGTCCAGTAACATGGCTGCCAAGTACAAGTTTGCTGCTGGGTTCCTGTGTGATAAAGGGGCAATTATTGTGTCTTGCTGCAGCATTTAGGATCGTATGAACCTTGCTATGTGTGCCTTTCTCTCTCTCTCTCTCTTTCACTAACCTACACACATCCTTACATGCCTGACATACATGGCCTGAAATACGCATCCCAAACAACCCAGATAGCGTGGTAACCTAACTCGTTTGCACTCCATTCCATCTTAAGGATGAGTGAAGTGCAGCCTCCATTTTGGTTCTTACTCCCTTTGTTTAAGTTTTGCATTCCTGCCCGCCTTTCATCCTTCACTATTAATGTAAAATAGTATTTTAAATATTGCCATTTCTAAGTGGACGACCACATTTGAGACTGGTTTCACATTTTGGTTATTGGTCCCTGACCCCAAGGTGGTGCCCCATAAATATTAATCCTTTAATAATAATTTTATCAATATTAATAATTTATTAATCTTAATAAATATCTTTGATATTTTCTAATAACCAAACTTGCCCTACCAGATTCCCAACAGCACCAACCTACCTTAACAGCTTCATTCAGATTTATTAGCCCCGTTCACTACGATCATGCAAACAAACAACGACTAATCACTGTGCTGCAGGAAATCTCAAATTCTTCTCCTGTGTGCTCTTTCAGCAGGGATAAACTCAAATCAGCAAAATTCCACTCTGTCTTCAACAAGCACTTCTTCTGAGATTACTTACTTACCTAATATGCTTGTTGTCTCTGTCTCTTCCTATCTCTCCATCTATCGCTCTCCAAAGAAAAAAGGTAATTTACAATGCACTTCTGTGTTAATTCATGCACCTGCAGAGTGTTGAGGTACTTATTCTCAAATGTTTCTCATTGGCTTGCATTGCACCTCATTTGTACGTCACTTTGATCGCACTGGTACACTTTACCATATACTACTTGTTGTGGTTTTCATCCTTATTTAATGAAAATTGCACATAAGAGTCATGGTACATATAATATTAAACCATAAACTGCAGCATGCACTAAAAATAAGAACTAAGGAGACTATTCAAGAAAGAGCAGAGAGGGTTCAGTCCGCATTGCTTTATTTGCATCAATACAGAATACAAGCAAACTGAGTTGTCTTGAGCTCAACTGACTAGACAAAGAACTTTTTCTAATTTGTTTTATAGGGTGGTGGCACATGCGTTAGGGAGATTTAAAACAATACGTGTTTATCCCACTAAACTGTGACCTGGCAGAAGATGGGGTGTTCTCAAGCTATCAGCACAATTGAGGTCCCCCGTGGGTCAATTAGTCAAGGCTGTTAATTCTTTTCAAAAAAATATAAAGAAAATATATACTTAGAAAATATACTTAATTGGCCATTTCATGAACCCTTTTTTAATGCATACAAGACTATATGAATCATACAAGTTATGCTGTATTTGTATCAGTTCCACTCCCCATGTAATGCTCTGTGTGTCCCACAATAAGTATATTTTCCTGTAACTTTTTTTTGGTCCATCATCTGCACCTGCAAAGTACTGGACCCCACTGCTCATGGTTTCTCCTCTGGACATGCAGTCAGGTCATGCAGGATGTAAAATGTTCATTGTTGTTGGTCACACTATTTTTACAGAGAGCCTTCCATGAGAGAGTAGGGAGCAAACATATCACCTTAAATAAGTCTATGCTGGATAAGTAAGATCATACAGCATCATATATGAAGGGAGTGTAGAGTATATGTCTATGGCACTAGTGTGTGTATGTCTCTGAGATGCTTTAACCTTGAAAGCAGTTGGCGTGGTCAGTACTACCTTGTATGGCCCTGTTCATCCTGGTTCATCCCACTTCCTTTTGTAGCTCTTGATGTATACCCAATCTCCTGGAGACACCCATTCTGCCGTCGGTCCTGCCTTGGTGGCGTCAGTGGCACCTTTCACCTGTTCAAACAGAACCTGGCATATGGCAATTAGTCATTTTACATAGCTAGTCGTAAACAGTTCATGCGGTGTTAGATGCAGTTGTCTGTTAGTTTGCATGTGCATGCCAAAATTAGTGGTAGTACAGTCAGCCAATCCATCTTTGTTTGACTACAGATCTTGGCTAGTTTGTTTTTCAACACTCTGTTAGCTCACTCCACCAGTTCCTGCAACTGCGGGTGGTACATGCATCCTAACCTGTGCCTGATTCTAAGGAGTTGTGTCACTTTTGCCACTATTTTATTGTCTGAGCTGATGATGTCAGGAATACCAAACCTAGGTATAACTTCTCTGGTCAAAAAATTTACTAGTGTGTCTGTCTGCTTTAGCAGTAGGGCAAGCTTCTACCCATCTGCTAAACCTGTCGATGACTACTGTTACGGACAGACAGGCAGGAGACACCGATATGGAAACAGATGTGTATTTATTAGGTTACAGCCGTAAAAGACAGGTGTGCAGGTATGGCGATGGGGGAAACTATTGGAGGGAAGACTCGCTGATGTGGAGATCGCTGGAGAGGGAGATTGCTGGAGAAGGAGATCGCTGGAGAGGGGAATCACTGGAAAGGGAGCTAGGGGTTATGCAGAGTCGCATGGGGAGTCCTAGTATCAAACGTGGTCGGACCACTGGCTGAGGTGTGTGTTGGCCCTTTTGTGCTGGCTGTGATTGGGTGCTGATGGGGAGCAGGAGTGTGATAGGGAGCAGGTGTGCTTGAATAGCAGACGGTGGAGCCTGGCGTATCCATGACATTACCCTCAACGGCCAGCTCCCAAGAGTAGAACAACCCCGTCGTCGTGGTGGTCGTCCTACCCCACGGGGAGCAGGTTGATCCAGGCGGATGGCCCGGGGGTTGGGCATGTGCGGAGCTGGGAACTTCAGGTGGATGACCCGGAGCCTGGACAGGTGTGGAGATGGGAGGCTCGGATGGACGTCCCGGAGCCTGGGCAGGTGTGGAGCTGAGGCTCTCGGGTGGACAACCCGGGTACTGGCCTGGTGCGGAGCTGAGGACTTTGGGTGGATGACCTGAGGGCTGGCCTTGTGCGGGACTCACCGCATGAGGTCCGTGGCAAAGATCAAAGCCAGCGCGGGACAGCCAGACAGGTAGCAGGCAGTGGGACAGCCAGACAGGGAGCCGGCGGTGGGGCTGCTGGAAAGGGAGCTGGCGACGGGGCTGCCGGACAGGAAGCCAGTGACGGTGCAGTAGGACAAGAAGTCAGCGACGGGAAGATTGGTAGAGGAGCGGGCTTGACCAGTGGCATCCGGGAATCCGGAGTCTGCCACTCCGGCAGAGAAGGAGGGTATGGCTGCTTCTACGACCCAGCCGACGGTTCCGCGGCGTGCTGCAACCCAGCAGATGATTCCGCGAGGTCCGGGAACGAGGACCTGCTGCGGTCCGGCAGAGAGTCTGAGAACGAGGAGCCGCTGCTGCGATCCGGCAGGGAGTGATGGCACTGGAACTGGAGGCGCCGGAGCAGGTGAGCAGCAGGGCAGCTGTGCAGGTGAGTTGCTGGTTAGTAGGCTGAAGACTGGTCCGTAGAGGTGCAGGCTGAGGACTGGCAGGTCAGGGTGCAGGCTGATGACTGGCTGACGAATCAACGACTGGAGTGCCGAACACTTCCCTGAAGTGTGTTACGAAACTGCGAAAAGATTGAGTGATGGGTCCATTTCAAGACCATGTAGATTCTGCCCAGTGGAGTGCTGGTCTGTGGAGCAATGAGATTAAGAAGGCCACCTTGGATCGCTCGTCGGGATACAGGTGCGGCTGCATCTCTTGGACCAGGAAACACAGCAACAGGAATCCATCGCAGTCATCTGCCGAGCCAGAGAAGTGCGCTAGTTTGGCTATAGGGCTGGAATACACCGGTGGTGAAGGAGTGACTGCGGAGGTGACAGAAATGATGGACTCCCAGACTATGAGAAATAAGATCCTCTGGTCTGATGAGACAGATTGAACTTTTTGGCGTTAATTCTAAGCGGTATGTGTGGAGAAAACCAGGCACTGCTCATCACCTGCCCAATACAATCCCAACAGTGAAACATGGTGGTGGCAGCATCATGCTATGGGGGTGTTTTTCAGCTGCAGGGACAGGACAACTGGTTGCAATTGAAGGAAAGATGAATGCGGCCAAGTACAGGGAGATCCTGGAAGAAAACCTCTTCCAGAGTGATCAGGACCTCAGATTGGGCCGAAGGTTCACCTTCCAACAAGACAATGGCCCTAAGCACACAGATAAAATAACAAAGGAGTGGCTTCGGAACAACTCTGTGACCATTCTTGACTGGCCCAGCCAGAGCCCTGACCTAAACCCAATTGAGCATCTCTGGAGAGACCTGAAAATGGCTGTCCACCAACGTTCACCATCCAACCTGACGGAACTGGAAAGGATCTGGAAGGAAGACTGGCAGAGGATCCCCAAATCCAGGTGTGAAAAACTTGTTGCATCATTCCCAAGAAGACTCATGGCTGTACTACCTCAAAAGGGTGCTTCTACTCAATACTGACCAAAGGGTCTGAATACTTATGACCATGTGATATTTCAGTTTTTCTTTTTTAATACATTTGCAAAAATTTCTACATTTCTGTTTTCTGTCAAGATGGGGTGCTGAGTGTACATTAATGAGAAACAAAATTAACTTTTTTGATTTTAGCAAATGGCTGCAATGAAACAAAGAGTGAAAAATGTAAAGGGGTCTGAATACTTTCCGTGCCCACTGTATGCTGTGCGGCCTCCGCTATCAGTCTTGAGGGGGCACTGTAACTGCGGCTGCTCTGTACTGTTCAAAGGTGGGCTTGCTGCAGCTTCGTTCTGCCTCATCATCATCACCAAAGTCGTCATCAGCTTCTGAGTCATGACATGATTGTGGTTCAGATGGGATGGGCAGGTCATCACCTTGATCCAGGAGAAGATCGAAGTATTGAGGTTGCAGTGGTGGTTCCATGCAAGACTATCGCCTGTGGGGGGACATTGTATAATTCACTGTCTGTGCTTTGTCTTGCTTGTCTTCAGCACAGGCACACCATTTGATCTTGAAGGTTATCTATTTGTGTCAATGACTGTTCCAGCTGTTTGTAGGAGTCTCTCATCTCATCATCCAATGCTTGTCTGTCCTTTTGCTCCTGTGCAGCTCTCTGTGCGTGCTGTTGTGATTCAATTATCACATTAACAAACTAGTGTTAATGTCCAGAACCATGAGATTGTCATGCACCTTGCTTAGTCTAGGTTCCGTGCTGGAGTCATGTCTCCTGCTTCCATGTCGTGGTGGTTTAGCCCAAAGGTCTCATAGTCCATTCTGCTTGGCCCTGGTCTGGACTTGTCTGCTTTTCATGGAGGTGGATGAATATGGGGATGTGGGACAGGACACACACATCCTTTTCTCGTTGTATTGATGGAATGGGGAGAGATTGCATGGGTTTAGGTGAGCTGAGCTTGTGATGTGACCTTCTTTGATCCTGCCCAGGGGATCCCCTTAATGCTTCCTCCTCTTGTGAGCATGGCTCATAAAGGGCTATTGTCCTTGATGCACCAGGTGTTGAATGAGCCGGCATCCATCCTTCAAGGTTCCAGTTGTTAGCCATGTGTAGTCACTTCCTGTTTCCCACATACTTCACCTCCAAGTCTCCTTCTGTCTTTAATTTGTTTTCCCACAGCTTCTCTCATCTTGTTAGTTCTGCTATTTCTTCATCTTTTTTCCTTATTCTGTCTTCCATCAGTGCCTCTTTATTAAAGGGACTATTGGCTGCAAGTGTCTGAACAGCAGGTGGTGCAGCTGCTGTGGCTGTCATGGGCGGAGCTGCTGCTGCAGTTGATGTGGCTGGGTAGGTAGGCAGCCATGGCTATGTTGTAGTCCCACTGTTGTCCAGTAGAGGGCAGTGGTTGTAGCTGTAAGGTCGCCTCTGTACCTCGATGGCCATGGGTAGGCACGTCAGAGCAGGCCGTATTAAAAGTGTGTCCCATGTATCTGATGTAGCACCTCCAGATGCAGTCCCTCCCACTGTCCATCGCTGCTGAGCATGCCACACTGTGCAGTCCACTGTCTTTGGACATTACCATTTGGCTGTAGAAGCCAGTGAGGTATAGGGCAGAGCTGTAAGTCCCTGTTTATGTAGCATTACTCCAAAACATAGTGGGGGACCACAGTGTCTCAGCCATCAGTGGGTAGATCCCATAGTAGGAAGGCAGGGCTAGTGGTACTGGAGGGCGTTGCATTATTCAGCGTGCTCACCTTTTGGCAGGGATGCCATCTGAGCAGCATGGATCTGAAACCAACTCAGAACAATTTTTGCTTTCTGTATTTTGCCTTGTGGGTCTTGGCGCAGTCACTTTATCGCCTTTTATACTCATACTTTATCTTCTACTCTTTTCAGCTCTTACAATAACACAATGATTAATTATAACAACACAATAATGATTACAATGACACTTTTTCTCAACTTCTGTTAACCTCTTGTTAACCTTAACAACAACACAAACACAGCAAATAAATTAAACTCTTGAGCCTTCCCTGACTCTTTTGTCTCATTTTTTCATCTGGATATATAATGTGAGGGTCTCCTTTTTTTTACTGGCACTTGTCTAAAATCTTCGGACCAGATGACTGATAGCAAAGGTCTTACCTTAGTGTAGCCTATCTACACCACAACCTGCCTTGCTATTCTTTATCATTTTCCTGTCCTTAGGATCCTATCTAACAGCATCTCCAGCAGAGAATCTTTCCCTCGAACTGCTTACTGCTTCTTTCGTTCTTTACTGTGCTAGAAACTAAAGCTCCCTGCCTTAATTTCTACCTAGGACTGAAAACTGTTGCTTCGTATGCAGTTTCCCCAAGGGATTTCAATCTGCCCGCGCACCTAACTGTGCTCTCTATGCAACTCTAATTAGGACCTGTTTCATACACTTACACATTCACACCATCATGAATGTTATGAAACACTTTGTGACAGATCATTATGTTTTGAACATCACACTGCTCCATGTCTGTATCTTCAAGGGCATTAGAAGACTCATGTGCTGCCCCTTCACCCTCTGGAGCCAGACCAACCATTGTATGTGCTTATTAGTTCTTCAATTCTCAGTACTTCTACCAAAAACAAGGTATTTTCCAGTGGTCAGGAAACCACCCTGTATTCCAGCAAGTACTGGACCACATTGTTCATGGTTTCCCCTCTGGGCATGCAGAATGTAACCTGTACATTGTTGTTCATCACACTATTTTTACACAGAGAGCCTTCCATGAGAGAGTAGGGACCAAACATATCACCTTAAATAAGTCTATGCTGGATAAGTAAGATCATACAACATCATATATGTAGGGAGTGAGTTATGAATTAGGGATATCTCGAATATATTCGATATATTAGAATATTAATTAATGTGTAATATAGCAGATGACCATATCGTCATATTCAAGTTTTCAGTGGTTGCCGCTGAGGGGTAGTTATATTACTTTAGTCAACAATTTAGTGTGTAGATAAGCTCAAGTTACAGTATAATAGTAATTGAAAGGCTGTGTGTTGTTTATTTGCACAGAAAATAAATAAAGTCCTAATTTATTTAACATTACTACAGCATCTTCTACTCTTCACTGCAGTTGGTCCAGGCTGTGAACAGCTAACTAGCTAGGTAGCAGCTAACTTTATTACAACAAGAGAAAACGTGATCAATCATCTGATCACTCTGATTACTCTACCCGTGGCTTCCAGCTCCGCAGCTCCAAAACATAGTGGGGGACCTCCGGTTTTAGGCTTTTTTAATTGATGCTAGCCTGATTCGAAGATGCTAACTAGCTAGCTGTTCACAGTCCAGAGCAACTCTGCTGTGAAGAGTACAAGAAGACGCTGTAGTAATGCTACATAAACAGGGACTTTTTATTTATTTTTTGTGGCAGCAAACACAACACACCGCCGTCCAGTAACTATTATACTGCAACCTGAGCTCATCTACACACTTTATGGCTGACTAAGGTAACATAAGGGAAAGGCTCACTTTCACGACACCGCTGGTTACCCACAAGGCCACCGTAAGGGGAAGGCTCGGCCGGGAAACACAGAAAAGCAGGAGGGCTGTGGGTGTGCTAACCAGAGGTGGAAGACTTATTCAGGTCCATAACTTAAAAGTACTAACACCAACTTTGAAAATACTCCACTATGAGTAAAATGTCTGCATTCTAAACCTTACTAAGGTAAAAGTATGTATTATAGCAAAATTTACTTAGCCTACTCATTGTGCAGTAAAATGGTCCTTTTCAGTGTTTTACTATTATATACGATGTTTTTGGATTATTATTACTGCTGCATTATTGTGTATGTTGTATTTTACTGCTGTAGATGTTTAAGGTTAATTTTAACTCCTTTATATACTGGTGGGCAGTTGAATCTACAGGAATGCATCATATTCTTTAAGATCATCTTATGTTTGCACTATTTGAGAATTTATAGTATGTTATTTTAGAGAAAATGTGTATATCAAGATATATATTGTATATCACAACATAGCCTAAACATATTGCTATTTCAGTGATATTGCTAGGTACACATCCTGAGTCTCTCACACGTTAAAATCTGAAAGAACGCAGTAATAGGTTTTAAGAGAGAAAGAGAGGGGAGGGGGTTTAGAGAGAGAGAGAGAGGGTTTAGAGAGAGAGGGGTTATAAGAGAGCGAGAGAGGTTTTGAAGGAGGGGGTGGGGGAGAGGGACGCACAATGCAAATACCACCTATAATTTTTTAAATAATAATAATGTAATGGTAGTGGTAACAATCATATTAATAAACTGATAATAATAGGAATGACAGAGCCAATAACAACAACTGTATAGCAGTTGTCAAGCAGGAACACGGAGGCAGCAGGTGGCCCACAACCACAGATCCAGTCTCTGCAGCTCCAAAGGCAGAAATACCTGCTGAAAGCGACAGAGAAACGAGAAAGCACAGAACTACGGGAGAGAGAAGATGTCGAGTTTGTAACATGCAGTAATAGGATAAAAATGCATACAGAGGGAGTGGAGGAGAGAGGAAAGAGGTGCATCATGGGAAGTCTCCCAGCAGTCTTGGCCTATAGCAGCATAACTAAGGGATGGTTCAGGACTCAACCAAGCCAGCCCTAACTATAAGCTTTATCAAAGAGGAAAGTCTTAAGCCTACTCTTAAATGTGGAGATGGTGTCTGCCTCCCGAACCCAAATTGAGATCTGTGGAATCAGATGGCTTGAACGGAGGACTCACCGTTAACATTTACAAACTGAGATCAATCTGATAGATAGGATTCAAACCAGCTTAGTGCGGTTCCTGTAATGACGCAGCCAGGTTTCAGTAAGACAAAATAAGTCAATATGATACTCTGATATTAAATTGTTCAGTAGTAAAGCTTTAGATGACAGAGATCTGATGTTTAAGAGTCCACATTTAATTCTCCTATTGTGTTGTGCTATTTCAGCGTTTTTATGTATAACTCCTCTTCTGTTAATTTTTGGTTTTGTTAATTTAAGTGGTCAGGGGGCAGACACCGTCAAGGAGTTTTGGGTGGGTAACTGCTCTAGAAGTGCAGAGAAGCATGTAGGACTGCAACTCCGCCTCCTGGTCTCAACTGTGAGTTGACATGGTTTAGGTCCACTAATAAAAGCAGTCAGGTTTCTAGATATGAGAGCTGCTCCATCCAAAGTGGGATGAATGGCATCTCTCCTAATCAGACCAGGTCCCCAAAAAGTGTGCCAATTATCTACAAAGCCCACATCATTCGCTGGACACCACCTTGACAGCCAGCGGCGGAATGAAGACATGCGGCTAAACATATCATCGCTGGTCAGGTTTGGCAGGGGCCCAGAGAAAACTACGGAATCTGACATTGTCTTTGCATATGTACACATCAATTCAACATTAACTTCAGTGACCTCCGATTGGCATACTCTGGGGAGTCATTACCACCAACGTGAATAACAATCTTACTGTATTTACGTTTATCCTTAGTCAGCAGTTTTAAATAGGATTCAACGTCGCCTGCTCTAGCCCCAGGAATACATTTGATTATGGTCGCTGGTGTCGCTAACTTCACAAAATGTTTCTCAAAATGGAGCTGCCAATAATCAGTGTTGGTTTCTCAGTGGATGTGTCGCTGAGTGGGAAGAACATGTTAGAAAGGGTAGAGAGGTTGGTGGTGAACCGTGAGCTTGTGCTTACTTTACTAATTAAACATGATGTGCTTGATGGTGACTCCTGATGAAACTTGAAAGCTCAGCATTCTTGTTGCCATTTATTCACCCAGAAAAAGCTAATATTTCTCTGTATAATATGACCTCCTCTTTCTGTCAGATGCTGTGTGTCTGCAGTGTATTTACAGATTTGGGATTTTATTTGTTTAATTTTGATACATTTTCAGATACATAACCATAATTATAACCCTATAACATCAAACACAAGTTTAACTACGAGTTTACTGCAAAAACACAAATTTTATTGGAGACCCACTCAAATGACCGCCTGTGGGTCCCGGGGACTCACAACATTGAAAACCTATCAACATCACTGTTATTTATAAGCCATATTGCCCAGCCCTATTATGAATTATATGTTAGTGAGAGATTATAATTGAGTTATTCCAATAGTGATATTTGTCACATGCAAGGTGGACACACTATTTTACTAGATGCTTCAACATACTTTTAACATACTTTTAATTAATGTTGCTACCTGTTAACATCTCTGTACATACTGTATGTGTATATATATATATATATATATCATATTGTATTCTTATAGTTGAACTTCTGCACTATTTTATGTCTTATGTCTAGATTAAAATTTTCTTTTTTAGATGTTTTGTATAAGTATTATTGGACGGAGCCAGTAAACAAAGAATTTCATTGCCAACAACTGCCTGTAATTGTTGTGCATATGACAAATATAGAACTTGAACTTGAATGCTGAAAAAAACAGTTTGGCCTCACACCAATTCTATGTACTGTTCAATAGTGCAATGTAATTATCCAAAGTGACATTTTCAATGGTGTATCGTAATTAAGCATTGCCATTTCCTTTTATCAACATCTGAATTAGTTATGGTTGGAGAGGACCCTCCTCCTTCCTCCAGAGCTGTGGACCTAGGGCCTCGGAACGATACCAGGCCATGGAACATTTGCTACATGGCCACAAGAAAATTATGGGATCGGGCAAAAAAAGCTGAATTATAATTTGTTGACTATTATAAGCTATTTTTGCAGTAATTATTTGAACTTGGTGTAGTCTATGCTGTATTTTACCTCATCCCTCCATGTCACACCCCCAACAACAGCACTCTCTTTTCTCTCTCTGTCTCTCTCCTCCTCTTTCTGTTGGTCTGTAATTTTCTAACTTTTATTTTCGCTTATTTGTGTGTTGCAAGGATCAATAGAGAGAATTCAGACATAATCTAAAACTTGTATGATTTGTGAAGTGGCATGTTAACCCGAAAACAGACTAATGGGGAAACCCTGTATTATGCTCGTTCCAGTGTGTGTACTAATGAGGTGTGAAGAACAATTACGCTTGACAATAACGTCCAGTCCTCAACGACACTGTTAATATAAAAACGGTCCATGGTGCAAAAAAGGTGGGGACCCCATGCTCCAGAGGACCCTGTTTCCTATCATAAAGTGGACGGACCATGTTAGTAGTCGGGCTTAAGCACGGCGATGTCTGTTGGTCCATTGAACAGGTCAGAAGCAAGATGTCTCCACAACTACTGGATATTCATTATCTCCAGAGGGTGAACCCTGATTAATGTGTAACGAGCTCCCTGATCATTCCTTTAGTGCCACCACCAGGACAAAGTTTCCATGTGCACACTAGAAATGTGACCTTGTAACCTAATTGGTAGATTGCTATGACATTTGCTGAAAGCATTCAAACTCCCCCAGCGTTCTACATGTTAAATGACTTTGTTTTTTTCCTCCTTCAGGACTTTAAGGAGCAAATCATCCACCACTTGGCCACGCTGGTCCTCTTATCATTTTCCTGGTGTGTCAACTACATTCGTATAGGAACACTGGTCATGCTCGTCCATGATGCCTCCGATGTTTTACTGGAGGTCAGTCACAGCCACATATGGGTTTAAACAGCCCTATCACCTGATAGCATGTTGAGAGAGCAGTGAGAACCACACAAATTTCATTTTAAATATATTTGTGTCAATCTGGACATTCAGATCAGTAAACGTAATTAACAGAGGAGGAAAGAGACTTGTAAAATTACGTTAGCTGTGGTGAAACTGGTAGCCTGAGTCTGAGGGACAGCTGCAGAAGAAAAGAGAGAGGACAGAAACCCCCACAGAAAATGAAGAGATAGAAATCACAGGGAAGGTAAGAGTGTGGGAGTGAGAGAGAGACAGCGAAGGCACAAAGTCTGTGTGTGTGACGGAGGGGGGACGGGGAGAGAGCATTGGGAAGACTTTTTTTTTTAATAATGTTGTGTAGCAGAAAGCTGTGCTATTCTCTATTCTTGAGATTAACAGCAATCAGTAAATTTCTGTTTCTCTCCCAGTTTCAAAACTTGTCTGGATTTTAAAACTCCATGCAGCCTCGTAAACCCCTTCCTGATTAAATAGATGTTTGCTAGTAACCCAAACAACAGAAATTCTGAGGCTCAGGAACTATATTTTAAGATTTTTAAAACAGAAAAGCGAGATCAAAATGAGTTGTATATGTAAATTAACAACTGATATTTGACAACTGACACAGATTTGATTACGTACTGTATGTGTTGTGTCCCACCATTCATTTGTCTGCCACTTTATGCCACTAGGGAGCACTGTCATAAAGTAAGTACTAGTTGAGATGCTATATAGAGGAGAGTAAGAGAGTTAAGATGGCTACTACTGAATGTATGATAGTGTGCTGCTACTGAAAACTCTGTTTTGCTTTACTCTTAGCCTGTTGAAGTAAACACTGCTTGTTAAGACTTCTGCCTTCTTTTATTCACGAGCCAACACTACATTTTGGCAATGAGTGAACCTACGTGCTTTGACACTTTTTTTACTGACTCAACATGGCTGGAAATGTGCCTCCACCTACAATGTTTTTTACCTGACCAGGAGAGCCACCGATGCCTTTCAACATGTGGATGCAGATTTTCAACAACTAGTTGCTGGTGATTAGTGCAAGGGGAAACTTGGCCTAAGGATTGCAAGAGAGCTAATTTGCTCCATTCCCTCAGGACTGAGGGACAACGGATTTTCTACTCGTTGCCAGAAACAGGTGACACTTTTGCCTATGCTGTTTCTGCTTTAGAGAAGTACTTCACGCCAGAGTACTTTGCAACTGTGGTTTAGTGGTAGAGTGGGTCGTCCACCAATCAAGAAGGTCGGCTTCCCCCAGCCCACGTGTTGAAGTGTCCTTGGGCAAGACACTGAATCCCAAATTGCTCCCGAGTGCCTTCGGTGTGTGAATGTGTGTGAATGATTAGTTACTTTGATGAGCAGTTCTGCTGAAGTGCTTTGAGTAGTCAGAAAGACTAGAAAGGTGCTAAATACAGTACAGTCCATTTACCATTCAAAGTTAATGTCATTGTGGAACGGCATGCATTCAGAAAGCGGACGCAAGCGCCTCATGAGACTATTGTACATTATGTGGCATTGCGTGACCTTGCTTCAAAATGTGGATTTGATGATAAAACGAGCGAAATGATCTGTGAGCAGCTAATTGAACATGTGTGCAACCCCAGCATTAGGAAAAGGCTTTTGCTTGAACCAGATCCGACACTGGACAAAGCAATTACAACTGCAATACAAGTGGAATCTGCTGTTCAAGCTAAAATGATTGCAGCAGATAGCAGTGCCCCAGTGCAAGCTCTACAGCCACGTCCACGTGCCTCTAAACAGAAATACAAACAGTACACTCGCCTATCACTCCCTCCGGGAAATAAACGACGCCATGGTTCTGGATACTGATGGATTTATTGCCTTTCTCATTCTTTTCTCCGCTATCACGTTCACCGTCAATGAAATCCACCATCAAACTACAGTATGACAATGTAAAACATAAACACATTCACATATATTGCAAAAAACCCTATACAAATACACTCGGGAAACACAAACATACTTTACATACCTCGCTGGCTGCATATAACCAAGAGGGAATGAGTTCTTGAAATACCCTGATCAAAATACAAAAATGAAAAACATCTTTTCTTCTTTGCAACTTCTTTACAACTTAAATTCACATGCAGAGATATTAACTTCTCACCAAAGGTCCGTGATTTTCCTGTTGCATCTTTCAAAATGTCCGTGTATAACGCATATGTACTTTAGTTCCTACTTAACATAAGCACTCAATATGCATAAATTAATTTAAACAAACATAACAAAAACATTAAAACGACAGAAATAATATGTATGGAAATTATAGAACATATTAATTGAAAGAAATATGTACGGCAGTTATATTGCCCAAATAAGCCTTCTAATGCCACTGCTACATCCTCCTGTACCTGCTTCAGGTGTGGCTCTGACAAACATTTGGCTAATTCTCCCTGCAGGGAAGACAACTTGTAAATCGTGCCATAAATATTTTGCCCCTGTTTGCCGCTCATCCAGAACCAGTGATGTAGGTGAGATACTGCTACCTAACTTGACAGTGCAATACTTAAGAGACTCCTGCCAGGCATCAGAGACACTTAGGTGCAAGATTAATATCAGTACACCTGTTTTTCTTGTCAACGAGCATGAGCTAGTTGTGGATACAGGCTCTGCAGTGTCTATTTTGCCACACCACACCTATGAGCAGTACTTCAGTGACACACCGCTGTTCCCACCTAGTATTCGGCTAGTGACAGAATCCCTGTGCTTGGCTGCCTACAAGTCCAAGTGAGTAGAGGAGTTTCAACTGCCTCAGCCACGTTCTTTGTGGTGAAGAAGGGCACCCCTCTACAACGAAGAGATCTCATGGCTGCCTTAAACATCTGCGTCAAAAGCAATACTGTCTTTCCTCCACCCACTGCTTCCCCTGCTCCTGTGTTGACCACAAACTCTGCACCTGCCTCTTGCATCCCTGCTGCTCCTGACGTCAGCTGTGCACAAAACTTTGTGCACAAGGTGAAAATTGATCCTACTGTCAAACCAGTACGGCAGAAACTATGACACCTGCCTTTTACTGTAAGGGCGTCTGTCTCAGCTGAACTGGACCTGCCTCATGCCTCATGTGGATGAACTTTTTGCAAACCTACAAGGTGCTAAGATGTTCTCTACAATCAAGCTGGCTAATGCATACTACCAGCTGCCTCTCCATGAAGATAGCAGAGTCCTTACAGCATTTATGACACACAAGGGCCTTTTCAGATTCTGTAGGGTTCCTTATGGCCTTGCAACCGCCCCCTCAGCCTTTCAGAAAATGATGGCTGACATTCTCAAGGGCCTCCCATGTGTCCAAAATTATCTGGACAACCTCATTGTCTACAGCAACACCCCTGCTGAACATGACCAGAATCTCAACACTGTCCTCCAAAAACTGAAAGAGGCTGGACTGGTGCTCAACGATAGTAAATGTCACTTCAGGAAGCCCTCTCTATACTTCTTAGATCATACCATCACTGCAGATGACATCCTTCCTTACCAAGAACACATTGATCCATCCAGAAAGTTCCTCCTCCAACTGACGTCACTGCCCTGAGGTCCTTTCTGGGCCTAGTGTCCTGGTGCTCAAAGTTTTTGCCCAACTTTGCAACAGTCGTGGCGCTTGCATGTGCCAGTGACAAAGACACCTTTACATGGACTCCTGCGAGAACGTACCTGTGGGGATGTCCCTTTACCCTCCGCACAGACCACCAGGCGTTGACAACACTGCTCGGGCTAGAGTGCATGTTGCCCGCTGGTCTGCATGCCTGCTCTGTTTTGATTATGATGTCGTCTACTGACCAGGTTCCCAGAATTACACGGCTGATTGTCTGACACTTTCTCTTGCTTGTACCTTCTGACTCCACCCTAGATGCAGAACCTGAGATGGTGGCACAAATTTCTGCTATCCTGAGGTCCCTACTAGTGGCTAACTTTGACTCTGCCTGCTCTTCTTGTCCTGAACTGTCAGCCCTGCACACACGAATGGAAAATGGTTGGCCTCCCTCCATTAAATCAGTGAGAGATGCACTGGCCCCATATTACAAGATCAGAGATGAGCTCTCAGTCAAGGAAAAATTACATCCTCAGAGGCTCAAGACTCACTACAGCACGAACTGATCACACAAGAGTCACCAAGGGATTGTCCACATAAAGCAGCGCCTGAGAGACCTCTACTGGTGGCCAAAAATGTATTCACAATTACAGTCCTGCATCGCCTCATGTATACTCTGCCAGTCCACTGATAAAACAGCCTGTACTCACCCTGCTCCTCTGCAACCTGTCCCACTGCCTGATGGGCTGTGGAAGAAACTGGGCCTTGATGTTGTTGGACCCCTTGACCACTGTTCCTGCCTGCAGGTATGCCATCACACTGACAGACTATTATTCTAAGTAGACTGAGCTTGCTTTTTCACATACTGCCACCACTGAGGACATCACTGACTTCCTGACCTCTGTCTTCAGTCGTCATGGTAACCCAGAGAGTATTACCACAGACAACAGTCCACAGTTCACTTCTGCAGCTTTTGCCTCGTTCTTGCATGACCAAAATTTATCTCATAGCAGAACATCAGTTTACTACCCAGATGCTAATGGCACTATTGAGAGGCTCCATTGTGCCCTCAGAAGCTGCATTCAGACTGCAATCCAACAGTCATCATGGAAAGAGACTGTCATGAACTGGCTTCAGCTGTACCGTGCAACGCCACACGCTGTAACCACCTCACCATGTGAACTCCTTTACGGCAGAGAAATGCATACCAAACTAGACATTCTTCCCCTGCCGTCTGCCATGTCTCCACAGGATGCTTTTGCTCGTCATGCAGTTCAGAGACAACAGAAGAAAATGCAGCGTTACACAGATGCTAAACGTGGTGCACGCACACCTTACTTCGGCTAGGAAAGAAAGTAGGGATAGGGAAGCCTCATCATGTCCCTAAGCATCACTCCCCCAGCAACTGTGAGAAAGAGAATAGGCCCAAACTCCTTCTTACTGAGTGATGGAAAGACTTCCATGCTTCTCACCTTGCTCACCTTCCTCCTGTCGTTGGACAAAGCTCTGACCCATCTAGACCCATGTCAGTCATTCCCCCTCTCACAAACAGCCACGTATTAAATACAAGCCTAAGTGGCATAAGGACTATGTTATGCCATAACCTGCATTATCCTCGGGTATGGAAGCTGAGATGATTGTGGTGACAAGATAGTTACTGTTAAAATGTTAATAACAAGGTTTGAAGTATTACTGGTAGTGCGGCAGGAATATTGATATACAGTGGTGTGAAAAAGTGTTTGCCCCCTTCCTGATTTCTTATTTTTTTGCATGTTTGTCACTTAAATGTCAGATCATCAAACAAATTTAAATATTAGTCAAAGATAATATGGGTAAACACCAAATGCAGTTTTTTCCAAACCTACATGGCCCTGTGTGAAATAGTGATTGCATTTATTTAGACTCATTGCAACTTATCGCAAACGCTTGCAGTTGTTGCTGCTAAGGGTGGCCCAACCAGTTATTAGGTTTAGGCGGAAATCACTTTTTCACACAGGGCCATGCAGGTTTGGATTTGTTTTCCCTTAATAACAACAACCTTCATTTAAAAACTGCATTTTGTGTTTACTTGTGAGAGAAGAGTGTAAGTGAGTTAAGAATGTACGATGGCATGGCGTGCTGCTACTGAGAACTATGTTTTGCTTTACTTTTAGCCTGTTGATGTAAACAGTGCTTGGGTATTATCCCCAACTTATTGGGTACTGTCCGTATTCTCCTGCGCAAAGGTCAGATGCACTACACTCCCATCTATGGCAAGCCACTGTGGTCAGTGGCTCATAAACACGTATCGTATAATTTTCTGATGGCGTTTGGAATGTAATACCATTGGTGTCACTTTCGCCTGCTTTCAGCGCTGTCAGATGTCATGAAATGTTAATTTTAATTTAGTGATGCCTGGTCACTAAAAGCAGCCAAATTGTGATATCAGTGGCATTCCATAGTACTTAAGATGCATTAACATGTGAAATAAGTGTGGCAAGATCACTTCTTCTGTTTTTATAGTAGGTCTCATCACATAAGGTGCTTTCAGCAGCAAGCGGTTGCTGCCGCGGCTGCTGTCTGGCACCATCAATGTTTTGTATCTTGAATTGGACCCATCACCACCGGCAAGTTGAGAAAGTTGAAATCCTGTCCTTGCCACTCGCTGTCTGAAAGCACTTTTACTGCTCTTCACTCCAGCCTTTCTCTGGTCAAACCCCATTATTGATATTATCATTATTATTATTATTATTGGTAGTAGTAGTAGTAGTAGTAGGTCTAGTAGTGGTATTGTTAGTAGTAGTTATAGTAAAGCAAATGTATAACAGTTGAATGTCTGCCGAATGTAGCCCTATATGATTCACCAACACTAAACGAATGGTTCCTAATGTGTATAGAGTCATATGATAAAAGCATACCTCTACATAACCATGGAAGCGCATCTACACAACCAGGTAAGACCCCATTTGACCACAACGTATGCAATCGTCAGACCTTATGTTAAAAGGCAGTAGATGTGGTGATGGTAACAGTAGGCATAGGTAGGATAATACACCAAAAGGGATTGACCTTATTACCAGCAAATGGTACTGAAGCTTTAATATACATGTTTACGCACATACGCACGTCTCAGGTGTCTTCCCACAGGCCCAGTAAACTGCAGTCGTCATGCCACTCTTAAAAAAGAACAATCTAGACACGTCATTAATGAACAATTATAGGCCCATATCAAACCTCTTGTTGGTCTCAATAGCTGAACAACTTCTTGGCATTAAACAACTGTTTTGATGTCAGTCCAAGAACAGAACCTTGTGGAACTCCGTGACTAAATTTGGCGTGCACGGAGGACTTAACATTTACAAACTGAGATCGATCTGATATATAGGATTTAAACCAGCTTAGTGCGGCTCCTTTAATGCCAATTACATGTTCCAGTCTCTGTAAAAGGATGTGATAGTCAATGGTGTCGAATGCAGCACTAAGATCTAACAAGACAAGTACAGAGACAAGTTCATTGTCTGATGCAATTAAAAGGTCATTTGTAATTTTCACCAGTGCTGTGTCTGTGCTGTGATTCACTCTAAATCCTGACTGAAAATCCTCAAATAAACTATTGACTGTTGAATTAACTATTATTTTGAAAGTCACACAACTGATTGGAGACTGCATTCTGAAGGATCTTAGAGAGAAAGGGAAGGTTAGATATAGGTCTATAGTTGGCTAAAAAACCCCGGATCAAGAGTGGGCTTTTTAAGAAGTGGTTTAATTACAGCTACTTTAAAGGATTGTGGTACATAGCCAATGTACATTTTTGATCTTCTGCTACGTTATGAACCATCCAGACCTCCCCATCCAGGTCGTCTGGGACAGGTCTACTTTCTGTCACCAGATTCAAAACTAAACATGGAAAAGCAGTGTTCAGTTTTTATGCACAACATATCTGGAACAAACTCCCAGAAAACTGCAGGTTGGCTGAAACAAGGCTGACGACTTTTCTGTTTGATGAATGATTAATTTCTTACACTGCACTGTAACTTTTACTCCCCTGTTTTATCTTGTTTTTATTTTCTATTTAACTCTTTTTAATTGTATTTAAATGTCTTTTCATATTGCCCTATATTGTTTTTATGTTTTAGGTAAAGCGTTTTGAATTATTGAAATGTGCTATACAAATAAACTTGCCTTGCCTTAGATGTTTACGCACATGCCCGCTGACCGCTGTGGCTTGCCATACCCATCCACCACCAAAACTTCCACACCCTTACTTTCTGCCTCTCTAAAGGACACACAACTACCTGCACTGGCACTAAATGTTGGCATTCGACTGGTTTAGATTATACTATGATACCATTAAGGCTTTTTACTTACCAGTAAGTATGATTTGCAGCAGAAAATGGATGGTAATTTAATTCAAACTTGCTCTGTGTTTTTGAATATGGTTGATTAACAATGCAACTCCTTTTTCTTTTAGTCTGCCAAACTATTCAACTATGCCAAATGGGAGAAAACCTGCAAAACTCTTTTTGTTCTGTTTGCCATAGTGTTTATGGTAACACGACTGATCATCTTCCCATTCTGGTGAGCTCATAAAATGTCTGTGTGTGTGTGTGTGAGAAAGAATCTGCATATATATATTTATGTGTATGCATGAGTATGCTAAATGACAGTTTCCATAGATTCTGTTAAATTTAGACATTTAAACTTTAATTTATTTCTTATAAACTTAGACTTATAAACTGGGAAGCAAATGTGTGTTGCTGATCACACACTGGAGTCGCCATATTACAGTTTGCTACACATCAGTTGCCTTTTTCATTAATCATTGCTTTATTATGCAGTAAACACTTCTACATAGCTGGACTGAATATATATATATATATATATATATATATATATTATATATATACACACACACAAGACAAACAAGAAATTAAATGTGTTAAGCTCTACTGGGTTTGACTTATTTTTACAAGTTTAATTGAACTGGAATAACAATAAATTAGGTTGTTTGTACACATACTGTAGTTACTGTTATTGGAGTGACTGATAACACTGTTACAAATGTTCATGCTCTTTGTCCTGGTGTCATTTAAGATGCTGACCAAGTCATTGCAACATCCCCTGCAAGTCCAACAAGGGATCCTCATTTCCTGTCAACTCTCTACTGTTTACGCTCTAAAAATGCCAAAAGATACTTTCATTTACTCTTATTATAACACACTACACTTGAATTAAGTTGAATCAACACCTCTCAGATAGTTTCAAAACAAACTGAATAATAGAATATTCACAAAGGTGGGAATCATTGCAGACATGCTGGATTAGACTGTATTAATTTAAGATGAGGTGGATCAAATAAATTGAGTGTTTATGAGAGATGATGGTATTTGTCTTAGCCAAAAACATATGATAAAACTAAGACTATAGGTCTGAGGTTCTAACAGCATTTCATTTGTACCAATAAAACACATAACATAATCAAATTACACAGGATACAGGTCATAACCCTGGATAATAGAGATTTTGACTTGTTGTTTCTATTCTGCTGTGTTTCAGGCTGATCCACTGTACCTGGATCTACCCCATTCACCACTACCCTGCCTTCTTTGGCTACTACTTCTTCAACGTGATGCTAGTGGTTCTTCTCTGTCTGCACATATTCTGGGCCTACCTCATTCTCTGCATGATCAGAAAATTCCTGTTTGGCACTGTAAGTCTGCTCAGTAAGAATCGTCTGTCATCTATCAATATTCCCAAATCTTTTGTGGGTATAAAATATTTGCTTGGCAACACTATACAACTATTTCCACTTTTTTATTGTGGTCTAATAAAGCAATTTAGACATCATAAGATATAATTTTAATTAGGCTATATGGCAGATCATGAACATAAACCCTTCCACACCCGAGTGGATGAACTTGCTGGGTTGTAATTGGTCTCTGCTGCTGACCTTTAAACTGGACAAAATGGTGGCTGTTCTTGAAACACTGTCAAATGGTTCACTTAAAGATACTCAAGATATTTTTGGAATAAATTTTATTCCACCTTAAAGCTGGATTTCTGCAAGGGGTTAACGGCAGCCCCACCATAGATACATATGGCGTAGGTTTTTATTTCAGATTTCACCCATTGCAATGCATTTATTGTACATGATCGGGCCGTATCATGTTTTAATTATATTCCCTACAGTAACTGTGTTTACATTCTTTCACTTACTTTCTGATGCAGAGAGATGGTGGGCTACACACAGACTTATAGAGCTGGAGTTACATCCAGATAACTTCACGTTGATTTGACTCATTACTGCATGGGAGACTACTGCTGTTCAATTGCTGTGTTTATATTCATTCATTCATACAAAGATGTGATTGCGATGAACAGGTCTACAGTGAAATGGCTTTGTTAGATGTGTGTTACTGAAAAGGAGACGATATCTCAGTCTTCTTCAACTTCCTTCATGTAGGAGAAAACACAAGCAGCCACAGTTGACCAATCACAGTGCTTGTTGTCTCTCCATGGTATCTCTGTCCTGAGGAGGTGCACATCAGCAATAGCATAGACAAAGGCGTAACCCTTTAACACAGAAGTATCCAGCTTAACCGTATCATAACTATTGAAATTAATTCACATAAATAGATTTCAACATAGTAGTACTCAGACTGTACTATCAAATGATCTGAATCTGTCCTTTTGCCTTATACTGTACATCTGGCCCTCACTGTCTGTAGTCCCATCTTGGTCCATCCTCCTCATAGAAAATGAATAGGATGCAGTTGCCCCATCATGCTCGCTGCATCCAGATTGGCATCACTAAAAAGAAGTTTGATGGGTCAAGAAACACAAGCAGATGATCAGAAAGGTTGGAAACAAACCCCTAGATTAGCCAAACTTATTTGGACAAGTCCAAAAGAAATCAAAATTGAATCAGTGATGTTATGTTGACCCCTCCATCCACCCTGACCTGCTCCCTCTGTGGACTTTATCACTCTATAATAACATCCCACTGCTTCCTCCTTTGCTTCTGAGAGTTTACCTGAACGTAAGCAAATGTTTTGGGGGAAAAAAAAACTGATGCTGTCATTTTTCTGGGGAGAGAAAAAGAAAGTAAAATTATTACCCTCACTTCCTGCTTCAACTTTTACCTACCATAGTTCCTGTAATTACCAACATTTCAGGTGCACTCAATTTTTGTTTTGAGACCGTCCACATCAGAAATACAACAGCATCAGTAGTTTGTTCAAATTCCTAAAGCAACCTATGTTTAAGTTTACCTGACCTCTTACATGAATATGAACTTCAAGAGGCCACGGGGGAAGTAGTGTGACATAATTGGGTCAACAAAGTATGTGACTTTAACATGGGAGACCACTGTTCTTTTCCCATTATCGCCAACAGTCAATGTTGGTTTCTTTTAACCATGACCATGATCTTTCCTTAACCTTAACCAAGTAGTTTTTGCTCCTAAACTAACTTTAACCATAGTGTTAAAATATTACAATTTAGAAGGTACTGACTAACAATGTTGTCCTGCTGATATGGGAAAATGTCAATACAGGTCATTTTTGGAGGGAATGACAAGACATCTCTACCAAAATAAGACCTTAGTTGTAATAAACAATAATTATTCTTTAAATCCAATTACGTGTTTGAAGCTATCACAATATCTGTTTCCTTTACAATGACAGATTAATTTCTGACTCGTAGAAATAAATGTTGGTGTGACCAGTTGTTACAGCACATAACCTGCCAGAAGTATTTTCAGTAGACAGTCCCTGACAGCACTGACAATCATTTAGCAGACTTTGGTGATTTCACACTGTTCTCACCTCATTGTATCCATCTGGACACAGTCTGTCTCTGCTCTGTGAGCTGCTCTGTTAGAAACAGCTCACTTAGCTACCAGGAAGCAAATAACTAACATTCATCAATATCATTACTGTAACACACATACATACTCACTGAAAACAGACTGAGACTATTCAGACTAACAGTTGCTATTAACACCTAATTATTTCTGACTTTGTGTGAAGAAATATATTTGTGATAGAAAGACACATCAGAGAGCAGTTAACAGAAAGCAGTAAATAAAGAGCTTCACTTTTTCCACTGACAAGAACGCAAAACTCAAGCTTATTGTTCTCTGCTGCAGCTCAAGTTCCAAATCTGCTTTCATTTGTACGTTATGTTCTCTTTGCCTTTGGCTGCTCGCTCCACCAGCTGCTTGTTGTATTTGCTGAACACCCACTCCATCGCCCTCAATTTTTCCCTCTTTTCCACCCTTCCCCTCATATCTGCTTTCTTTCTCTACATCTGTATTTCTCTCTTTCTTATTTCACAGCTGACCAGAGATGAGAGAAGTGACAATGAAGAGGAAGAGAGCAGCCCGACAGAGGACGAAGGTGAGGAGCAGCACAAACTTGGCAATGGATTGGTAGTTGATGAGAAGGAGGACAAGAATGGCTGCTTTCGATGCTTGTCTCCACCAGAGAACCTCTGCTGGTCAAAGACTGTACTGACTCGTGCTCATTATGATCAGTAGATTTGAAGACGTGAGAAATAGACCAATGGTTAATACATTTTAATCCAATATGGACCAAAAAAATAAGCAAAATGTGATTTATTACTTCAGATGCTGGAACACAACCTAGCCTAAATATGCCTTGCTGTTCTCACAGTGCTTTGAACTGCACACACAGAGAGGGAGAGAGACTTTGAGATGTTTTTGGCTCTGTTCTTCCCCACAGTGTTGTCAATGGCAGCGCTTCACTGTCCTGCAGGTCAAAAGAGACCAGCGATCCAAACAAGACACAAACCCCACTGTGTGCTTATCATCATATCTAATTTGTTCCGTATTGTTTGTGAAGAGCAGAGCGGGTGCGCTGTAGAATGTTCCCCCAGCCGCTTCACCCCACTGTTTCATCCAAGGGCTGCTGGCTTTTATATCAACCCTCTGTTGGCTCGCATCGCTTATTTAAGGTCACAGGGAGATGAATGGGATCCAGTAACACCATAGACTTCTCCAGATAATTGTGAGCTTGTGAGGTGGGGTGGGGTTAGACGGGTGGGGGTGTTATGTTGGTGTGCTCACCTTCATGAGAAGTGCATGAAGGTGATCTGTGTATAATAGTCTATATTTAAAACTACACTGTCCAACTGAGGCCTTCCATGAAACACCTCCAAGTTCCCATCATGTGCAGTTCACAGAAAAACCCTATGCTGGAATAATACTACATGACTGCAGGTTTTCTGTATGTCAATAAGTTAGTAGTGATTTCATTAAACACAACTATATTTGAAATATGCACCTTGTGAGCACTACACATACTAAAATTAAGTTTTAAAACTAGATTTTGTCACAGGTCAAAATCTTATGACTGTCTTGCAGGGGTAGGACCTGGTTTAGTTGATCTTGTATTTTGTTTTGTTATTTCCCAAGAAATTTACAATTAATCTATTACTAGAACCAATTGACATGCAATAAACCTGGGACTTTTGGAGCCCCTGTGGGTCTGGGATTTTGGGGCATTTTCCTGCTGAACCTGTTTGGTAATCATTTTAAGGCCCATTGGTCCAGGATGTGTTTAGCCTGGATTAGCTCAAAGACTGGGAGCAGAGAGAAATTTCAAGTGCTAAAACAAGTGAATATTTCATCATATTTTCAAATTTCTGGAGCTACCATTCATTTTTATGCTCAAATTCAAAATACACATAAAAATATCATCTTTCAGGGCTTTAGTGTTGTTGAGTCTAATCAGTCTATAAGTAACCTTCTTGATATGGAGAAAACTGTTTAGTTTTATAGTTTAGTATCTATCACTTTCACTCTTTCCATTTTCACATATATAGAACCGAAGTGAGACCGGAACCATTGCCATTTGAAACAATGCTAATGAAAATCCAGCCTTGGAACACAGCCTTTCTCAACAGTATGTTGTGTGGCTCACTTCATATGTTTGGATAAGGACGTAGTTTTTGGAAAAATGATCTAATAGTGTTGTTTATTTAATATTTCTGTTTCATAGCATCCTTTGACATAGAAGTGCATGAAGAAATCTCTATCAACCCATCTTTAAACGGAACTGACTACACTAAATCACCATTGGCACTGATTGAATCAGTAGCTTTTAGCAGGTGGAGCTCCTCACTGGTAACTGGGAGCACAGTTGTCAGCTCAGTCGTGATTTGCAGCACGTTACTTCCTCGTTAAAAGACCCCAAAAACGCAGAAACAATCATAATCTGCTAACTCTGTTGTAAATAGTAGGCCGCTGAGCTATTAACCTTACGAACGGTCCTTGTATAGGCTAATTTTGTACTGAACTGAACATGACAGCTTGGACTACAAAAAGACTGAAGACAGTCTGAATGTCGCAGCCATATGAACGGTGATGCGTTCACTTACTGAAGTGCCTTTGTACCTACTGAAGTGCCTTTGAATGGTGATGCTCAGAGCTGTCATCTCTCACGCATTGACCATGAGCTCATGCAATTGACACTTTTCACACACTCTCACACCACACTTTTCTCACACAGTGAAAAACACATTTATAACTGATAACACGAATCAACTCCGCCCAGCTGATGCGACACCAGTGTACACCGGGATAGTGATCAAGTGGATCCACTCTTGCGCTGTGAGTCACAGACAGTTTGTGACTAGAGTGATAACGTTAATGGTAGAGTATTGTGATAGAAAAATTAAACCGCCAACAACACCAAGTTTGATGAATTGATCTCTGTCTGTCATTGACTGATTGATGTCTTTTACCATCTTAAAATATAAAAGTCAAGTATGGATACATTAAGATAAAAAGGAATATGTTCCTATATCACCCATTCAATTTAAGACAATGAGATGGTGGCTATACAATGTTTTTTTATTTTTATATTTTAAAAAAAGGGAATAAAAAAGTAATGTATTTTGAGTTACAGTGAGAAGGTACACTCATAATATACTCTTCATAATAAAGAGTATTAGACACTGGATTTGAACATGAACAAAAGCTAACATTAATTTACAGTGATCCTGATAAAATTCAGTGTGTGCCTTCTTAAAATATATATATATATATATATATATATATATATATCATATTTTGATACGCTGTGTGACAAAGCAACAGGCTACAAGTCATTTTCAATGGAAGCCGGTGAGATGAAGCTACAAACTGACAGGCGTGACGAACTACAAATCAAAGTTGAGCTGGCCTCAACTTCTTTCAGTGCTCAAATGGCGCAGTGAAGCGTCAACCAATCATATGTTTTTGTTTCACCATTTCTGGTTTCCTTCTCTCTCCCCACAATTCCTGCTCTGTTCTGTCTAAAAATGGAAGAAAAACGTAACTGCGTCAACAAGCGCTTTAGCAACACTTCAACGGCAACTCTGCGACCATGTAGTTGGCCATTCTTGGCTGTTTTGTAGCTTTGTTGCTCACAGTGTGAACATCAGCTTTATATGTTGTGATTGAAGTTGCAAATAGAACATTATCTCTTGATAGAGCGATAAATGATATGCCATAGATCTACCTGTACAATGCTTCAGTACAGTTTATATCCCTAATTGAATACCACAACATGTGATGTTCAGTATGGTCATGGGTTAAACATGTAGAAAGTAAGACTGCTTTTTTTGATGTATATTCACCACTTTTCTGGCAGAATGATTAAACTAAGCATGATAGCCATCTTAATCATAACATGTTGCTTTTAAGTAGCTGAGAATATGATAAAAGCATGTAGAAATGCAGAAAATGGTATTATGGAAAATGGTATCACTTTCAACACCCACAGTCTCTGGCCTGTCTCTGACCCCTCTTTTGGGCGGCAGAGTCATCATGAAGAAGATATCCAAGAAAAAAGAGGTAAAGTGAAGAACAGCCACCACTACAATACCCTTAACAAGTAAATCGTGCATAACCAGAATAAAACATAGGTACAACAGTAGTGGCATATATGGTCCATATAGTTTACAAGTGCTACGAATAAAACCAATGCATAAGTTAGTTAAGGTCAGTGCTTGCAACTGCCTGTCTTCGCTTGTGTCAGTGATCACACCAAACAGCCAATCAAAAGTCATGGTCAGTTCCATCTCTGTCTCCATAGTCTAAAACTGAACTTGACAAGAGAGCGGGACCACATTTGTACACACGGAGCAGAAATGCTCCCTCGCAAGGATGGTTTTCCACTCACGGATTCTGTTCTGTGCGCTCGTATCACATGCACATGTCTGGTTTTTATGTGCCTGGGTTTTCAGACTAATTTTGGCAACAGAATTACTCCATAAATTCACCAGAATGCAAAAAGAGAGGATATGATGTCTGGAGGTTGACAAGTATGCTGGTCAGGTCTGTGTATGTTCAGGCAGTTTATTTTTTCATTTGAAACCAACCAGCTGTTTTTCTTTTTTTTTCTTTTTTGGTTTAAAATGAAAAAAAACAAAAAAAAAAACATGGTATTTACATGTATGCTCAGGCAGTTTGTTTTTTCATTTGAAACCAAAAACAAAAAAACAAACTGCCTGAGCATACACGGACCTGATCAAACATACTTGACCATGATTATTGTATTGGCTTTACATCTATACATGCATTAAAAGTGTGAATTTGGCTATTGAACTTTTTAAACAAAATTCCTGGGGGTTGAGGAGTGATGACCCCGACCCCTGCAGTGAGTAATATCACAGAAGACCTACTCATAAAATGCACCAACTTCACTGATACCAAATCTCACTCCAAACTAAATTGAAAACTTGACAGCCCTGGTGATGCGTTGCTGACACATGTACTGTGTGTTAATTTGAACAGTGATGCGACCACTTAGCTTAGGAAAAAAAGTGAATGAACTACATTGACTACGAATCTTTGAGCTGAGGTCGATCAGTTGGAGAAATGATGAGCCCTCCCTAATACCTCCATGGATGAGACTGTCCCCCCAAGAAGAAGCGACAAAGTAGGGAGGAGGTCAGGGTGGATGGGTGGATCAATAAAACATCGGACTTTAATACTGAGCAAGAAGCAGTCATCTTAACCCAAACCACTGTTTCCCTAACCTTAACACCTTAACACCAAACCATGATCTTTGGGTCAAACCTAACCAAGTCGTTTTTGTGTTCAATGGTAATTTGTAACATTTGTGGAAGGTACAGACAAATCCTGTAGTCTTGCCAACAGGGGCGTCAGATCAGAAAGCTTCTATGTGTTCTTGAGAGCATGGATAAGCTACGTATTTTGTCATTTGAATTGGAGGACTTGTTGGAAATGACTCCTGTGATTAGCTGAACATCACAGATCTACAGTAATAAGTGTTGGAGGTTTTACAGCACATACTTTATCAGCGTTACTGTACAGTCACTAGAGTACATGAGTTTTCCAAATACAAGAGAAAAATATTTAAGGAAGTTTACTCTTGCCTAACAACACTAATGCTGTGCCAAAGATGTATCTGTTACTGCTCTCCACCAAACTGGAGAAAACAAGCATGGAAAACTGGTTGTAGGTTTATTTATTATATGGAAATACTGAGTGGTATTATGTGTGCTGATGGTATGCTTGTATTTTCAGATCAGTCCCTGGGAGTCATAGGCAGACATTGCAGCAACATTGAAAAAAACAGTTAAGGAAGAGTGAGTTTGAGCAATAAAAATGTGTGGTGTTGGGATGGAAATGCATTCGTCTTTATATTTCGTTTAGCCAACAGCAAATGTAGTGCTGTCAGGTCCAGGATGTTATAATGAAGAGTCACAATTTTCAAATGTAGCAAGTAGTCTTAAACACTGAACTGTTTGTGTCATTTTTATGCTACAATAAATAAAATAGTGAAAAAATTGTATGTTGTACACTTGTTTTTTTGGATGATTACTCATTGTTCTTATGATTGCTATTGAAAATCAGTCTTCTTGGGTCGTAATATCACTGTTGCCCACAAGATGGTGCACATCACCCTGCACTTCTATGTCAAATCATGAAGCAGGATCAGACCGCTGAATAGTTTCTGACTGGACTGAATGTTGATGCCCGACTGAGTGAGTGTGATCAGGAATACATTTTTTTTTAAATATATGGATAGTACTTTTATATAAAGTAAGTATTAAGTGTAACAATTACAAAAGACAGGTCAAACATGCTATATACTTGCAGACAGATGTAAACCACTGGAGACCCCCTCAATTTTATATCTTAGACCACAGACCTCATTATTATGATCATTATACTTAAGGAAAACTGTCAATGTAATAAGTGAATTTAATGGGCTATAAAAACAACTAAACTGATCCCTAACAAACCAGAGGCAGAAACTAAATGTTGCTTGGAGTATGATCCTCAACCTGCTCTTACATCAATAAAATAAGAGTTAAAAGGGATATTCAAAAAATGTTGTATTGTACTTCCATGAATCTGGGGAACTCACAAGAGACAGGTTTTTAAAAATGGTCAAAAATGAAAGCAGCAGATGCTGAGATATCCTGACTTTATTCCCTAGTCCCTGGGTTAAGCTCCCAAAACACTGGATTCAACCAATTGTCTTTTGTTAGATCCTTCCTGACTGGTAAAGACCCTCATGTTGCAAACTCCACATCTCCAGTTTGTACCACAGGTTTTCTGTTACAAATGTAGTTTCCAAGCCCAAGCTCCTCCAGAGCCACAGGAGACATTATACAACTGTTTTCACCGGTTGAGGAGCACTAACGATGACAAATAAATTGATCTTCATGTGTAATCTGTTCGCATTTAACAGATTAATTTGAGTTTATTTAAGTGGCCGGGACCCTACACTTGAAAGGAAAAGTGAAGAGTGACAGAACATTTACATGCCCTTCCTCTGAACAGAGAACCTAAGGCATTGCTTGTATTCAACAGCAAATTATAGTATATACTTACTCTAAGCATGTTTATGCTATTTTCCCCTGAACACTGAATTTTTAGGTGACTAAAACTTTATTTACTTTTCTTGCTCTCACCTGTTCTGTACCTCACACTTACCTGCCTTAGCAGGAATGTAAACTAAAAATGTAATCAAGAGTGATAAGTTTCAGTTAATGGAATATCAAAGGAGGAAAGTTACTCCGTGCTGGAGGAATTTGCATGTCTGCCTGTTACCACACAAAGAGTCCCTGTCTGCCAGAAGAGACCAGCTGCTGGCTGAGACCAGGGTTCAGCCGGTATGGGTCTTTAGGTCTCTTAAGCTCAAGCACATTTTGAATGAACCGGGACAAATCCTGGTAGGCCGCTGCATCAGTGGGCCAGTGGACCGTCAAAAAATCCATAAAGTGCTTACCGGCTGTCCGGCTCTGTCTGTCTCTTTACCGGCCCTCTCTGTGTGTCTGTCATTTGGGTTGCACATGAGAGCGTGTTCCAGTACTGGGCTCTCTGGCCAATCACAGCCAAGTTGGTTAAACTTGTGCTTACATCATAGGCTCGGCCATAGCCTACTCCATTGCTACTGTTGCGGCTGTAAAACGGTGGATAAATAGACAATAGAATGTCACAACCCCCGCAAAATGATTCCTTTCACTATCAGAATTTGATCCATTCGGTCTGATAACATTTGGAAAGTCTAGAAGAGCTGCACAATTGAATAATTTTATCCATTCGGGTTAGCATAGGGCTAAACCTGAAGTTAGCTCTGGTGCGCATGCTCTGCCCATACAGCATGGGCATTAGCATTTTGCAAAAGTAGCGCGCAGCAGTGAGATGGCCAACAAGGAGGATGGCCAAAAAAATGTCAAAAAGTTAAGGAGTGGCTGAAAAAATTAGAGAAAAAAGGTAGCAGGCATTAGAGGCGCAGGCTTCCAAATGTAAAAAAATAAGAGGAAGACATACTGTTTGGGCATCAGCATCCTCAAGTGACCAGCAGCAACCTTATTTTTTAGGTGCAGACTGAAGAAGTAAGATGGGTGTTGATTTGTTAAACTAAATTGTTTATCATGTTTTAAGATTAATAACATTCCAGAAATTGTTGTTGTTACTTATTTTATTATCCTTCATAGAAAATAAAAAGGCACAAATCTTATATTAGGACACATTTGTTGTCAGAATTAGTAAGAATATATGTCCTAAAATAAAAACACAACATATGTAATTATATTACCCCCCATGTAATCAACCCTCCTCACCCAGCCTTCAAAAACCGCTGAAATCATTTTGTTAAAAAAAAAATCACACATAAAATACACATACACACACAAACAAATATTATTAATTCCCAAACAAATTACAGATAAGGTTTGTTTGGCAAAGAAACCCACAATATATGCATAAAATAGCTTCATAGCACAAAATAACATAAAATTGGATATTGGCCAACACAGTATACTTCCTGTACCTTCCATACTGTATAATGTTAATGGGTTTTTTCAGTTTTTAAAAATTCAACAGTATTTTTCAATTTCAAGTATTGCTATATAATCTGTCATGTATATAAACATATGCATATATGAATCCAAGGCAGGGGTGTGTGTGTTTAAAATTTAATCACATAGCTTTATATATATTTTTAACATGTGTGACATACCAAGAAAGAAAAAAATGTCAGAATTGCTCAAACCTTTATAATGAATTGTATTGTGTTTATTTCTTTTATTCTGTCGTCCTTCAGGAAGAGAGTGAAATGCTGCCCCCTATTTGTTTGGCGCACGTGGTCAGGAATTACACATTGTACCTTTTAAAGACAGCTCACAAATATGCAGTATAATTTCATACAAAAAAGCTCAATTAGATAAATTAAACGTGTTGTTTTTCAACATATATTCCTTGTGAATTTGGGCCAGCTGGTAATTCATCCTCCAGGGTTTGGTTTAAAGTGTACTAACTGAAGCTGATGGTATTTACTTAATTAGTCCTTCACAGTCTGAAGGTGAACTGCTTATATGGTCCTGTTTGATTGGACTGTGAGTTGAAAACAGCAGCATGCACTGTTGTAGGGTGTGAAAAGTTTTTTCCTTTTGTCAAGCTGAGTGAAATTCTTTAGGCCAAAGCTGTTGTAGTTTTGGTATTGTCACTTCCTGGTTTATTTTGTAGTATTCTCTTTCCTGTGTCTTGTGTTTTTACTTCCTGTCTGTGTTTTCCCTCCAGTTGATTGTTGGTCCTCCCTTGATTGTTGGCACCTGTGTCTTGTTATCTCACCTCCCCTAGGGTATTTAGTCTTGGTCTTTTCTTTGTTCTGTGTTGGATCATTGTTGTACATGTGGTGTGGTTCCTTGCCGAACCTTGACTCTGAGTTTATATTGAATTCTTTGTTCTCCTGTGGACCTTGTTTGGATTCTGGATTCTTGGATTTTGGATTTTTGGATTTTGCCTGCTCCCTTGTGTACTGTTTTTCTACCTTGGACTCACGCCACTGCTTTCGCCACTGCTTTCACCTCTGCTAGCCGGTAACTTATCTGCCTTTTGTCTACCTGTACTTGTCTGCATACCACCCCACAATAAACACGGAAGTTCCGGCTACTTCACTTTGAGACTGCTTCCTCGTCATCTGCTTTTGGGTCCACATACCTCTATATAGCACCCCCCGCTACGACAAAAGCTTGTAATGTCTTATCTTTTCCTTGTAGTTGAAATACATTCTCTTCATGTTCCCAGTTAAGAGCTGTTAGGAACTTTCAACACAAGCCATTAGTTAAAGTGAAGCTCAATTTAATGTATAATTCATTTTTGTACATTTTCATTTTCAAAGTAAGCCATCCAATAATTCAGTTTTTATACTAATTATAAGTAAGTTAAATAACATGTAATTCGGACACCATAGGCATTAATCTGCTTCTCTAAGAGTCAATGATGCTTGAACAGAACTTGTTTGTATGACGTGTTGTCCGACCATGTCAGAAAGTGTTTTTACCTGTTCTGAATGGGCAGGGTGAAAAGCTGGCTGCCATGGGGGGACCTGGCTTTGTGCACAGGGGCATTGTCATGTTGAAACTGTTGCCATAATGTTGGAAGAACACTTGTCTTAAATATGATTGTATTCTGGACCATTTAAGATTTCCCTTCATTGAAACTAATCTGCCCAAACCAGGAAAAGCAGACCCAGACCAAGAATAGACTAAGGTATATGGCCAGGGCTGTCCACAGTGTATATCAAACAAATACAATTTTTCACTTCTGAGAATCATCCAGGACACCATTTGTTGCCATCAGACCATTCTGAATCAAGGTTCTGGAAGTCATGGGTAGGTTTGGTGATCCATTTGACTCCTGATTTGATTACAAAGGCACAGAGCTCAAAATACAAAGATACCAAATGTTGAGACTTAAAGTTCCTTCTTGACCTGAGATTATTTTGTCAATGGCTGTTTCCAAGGTCAAGAATGAGGTCCTCAAAATGCTCACAAGAATGCAAAGTCAAACAATTCCTTGACAACTGGGCATGTGCTGATGAAGATTATGATGCAATGATATATAATAATCTTGGAGGGGCCCTTTTCTGTGGGGTTTGACTTAAAGGTAGTTTGGAATATGGGATCTCTTTGTGGGAATTATACAAAATTGTCAAAGTCCCTGTTTAGATTTCATTCATGGCTGAGAACCTGTGTATGGGATTGTTTTCCTCTTCGTTTTATTTCATTGTGGACATTAATCTACTCATCTTTGTTTTTTATTTGTTCATTTTTTTTCTAGTTTGTACACCATGTTTGTAATGTTCACTCCTGTGACCCTGAAATTACCTGAAGCTTCACTTGCTGCAATGCCACAGCTTAATAGTAACCTTTACTCTAAAACCAAGTCTTAACCCTCAAAAAGCAAGTCCCAATGGGTCCGTGTGCATTCAGGTTAAAGTCCCCACCGGGATATAAGAACAAGGAATAAACAAACACAAAACGCTTAAAAGTTTCTGCACTTTTTTTCTCCACTTGATACCACGTGTAGGGTTTCAACCCCCGACAGTGACAGACAGCTTTGCTGACCAATGAAAAGGTAGGGATTTCTCAGGTTTTTTTTTTTTTTTTTTTCGGGTCATGGTTTAATGGTACCAATCTGACATCAGTAGAGGCCGGCCCGGGCTGTGTAGGCGTGCCCTGCGCTACAAAGTCACTCCAGCCTGAATTACTGCAACTTCTCTGACTTTAGGAAAAGTTGCGTAGTCCGCTGAGTGCTTTACAAAGCGTATCAGTCGCCTCACAATAAAACCACCCACCTCTTCCACTTAGTCTACCCTGCTTTGCTTTATCATGCATAACAGCCATGTTACCCATCTGCTCCTCTCTCTTCTCTGCATTTTATTGACTGGTAAGTACTGAGTTGGAACTCTTTATGTCTGAGCTCTATGCTGTGCACGTCTGTTTCTCTTAGATAGCCTGTCTAGGTAAACTAAAGCAATCCGTTTCCTCAGTTGAACAACTGAATGTGTTAGATCAATTCTAGGCAGTCGGCTGCGGTTTCCTCCTGTATAGTTGTAAGATTCCCTCCGACAGCGAATATGAGTAATAACTGTAGCAATGACTTGCACACTGTTTCTAATGGTCGCGGGCTGCAGATTTTTGCAGACCACAAGTTGAGCCCTGAAGTTGAATGTGGCTGTAAGAGTCACGTAGCATTAAAGCAGACAGTTCAGCCAGTTCACCAAGTGTGGACAGGCTATTTTTGCCCATCGTGGCCGTTGTTTGAAGGATACTCTTCCCTCCCCACAGCCCATTCTAAGCTGGAGACAGATGAAGTGGTTCCCAGGCTGCTGTCCTTGCAGGAGGCACACCTGTCCTCCGACTATACCGCCCGCACGCTGCGGCGCCGCGGTCAGCGCTCCCTGGACGCCCCGGGGGGAGGACACTCTGACCCGGTTAACATAATTCTGTCACTGCACGCTTTCGGAAGGAACCTGTATTTAAATCTGACACGAGACAACAAGTTTCTCTCAAGGGGTTTCGTGGTGGAGGAGAGGCGCAGGGACCAGAGCGCAGCGGTGAGCAACTTAACTATGAACCAACTCTGCTTTTACTCCGGCTCCATCATCAATCACACGGATTCTCTGGCATCAATGAGCACCTGTGGCGGCCTGGTAAATCCATCTTCATTTTTTGGACTTGTTGATAGGTTTCATGTCATTCAATCCAAGTAGTTGAGCACCAGACCATTCCATTTAATGCACTGAAAAGGCAGGTTGGATTACAGCAGCTTGGCCTGGAGATACTCTCCATGTTAGAGCAGCCACTCTGCTGAAGTGCCAATGAGCATGATTTTTAGCTCCTGTCTCATCAGTCATTGTCCATTTGATGGAAAGAAGCAGCATAAAAAACATGGAGTCATTTTAACAACCTTAAAGCTACTTTAAGAGGAAACAAAATGGGAATACTGTATGTTAAGGGTTTTTAATTAATCAATTCAATTGACAAAACAGTTTCTTGTGGAGCTTTTTGTGGGGCTCTCAAATGCATCTCAGTCTCATCAGTGGATGGAAGATGAGCAAACTCCATCCGCTGATGAAGACTGTGAGATGTGGTTGTAAGCTTAGGAAAAAAACAGTAAATAGACAGTTTTCGTCAAACTACGATTTCCAAGGTAAAGCATGAACTTTCATGCTCAATGTATGATAAGGGGTTCTACAATATTACTTTGTTTTAATCTTGATTTGATTGTGATACTGTCAGACAGAGTGGAATAAGTGTGGAATAAGATAATTTTTCCAATCTTAAATCTACTCAGGGAAAATAAAACGGGGAACCTGGATTTTAAGAGGTCAGACCAACTAAATGACAGCAAAAGCTGGCCAAAGATCCATCTTAAATAAAAGGTTACACTTCCATCCTACTAAGACACAGACCCTCACTATCTCTAGGTCTGCTGTTCTGTAGCAGAGCCTGACCTCTGACTTCCTTGTGGAGGAGGTTAGAGAAAATATGAATTTCCCCATTGTGAGCAATGAAGTTCCACATTAGCTGAGGCATTTGGATAATTCTCTTATGTAAAGTGAGTGTGCAGGTTGGGATTCAGACTAAGTCCTGGGCTCTTCAGCAAAAACAGGCTTGAAACAAGCTCTTAAAGTAGATTATGTTCCTTTATTTCCTCTATATATCCTAAGTGACAGTGTAAGCATTAAGCTAACCTGCAATGAATGAGCAGATCATTGTCTAGTTGTGCACAGACACTGTGAGACACATGGTGGGTTTATATGGGAAAACACAGGCAGCTGCAGCAATTAAACCTGTAGCCTTTTATGGTCTGTCCAGACTTGTCAGAGTGAGGGGCTGAGGGGCATTCAGAGTGTCCTCAGTAAAATGAGAAATTAGCTGTGTCCCAGTTTTAAGGTATATACTAATTCAAGAAAGTGCATACTATACTTAAAGTTATACTTAGAGTATGTTTACAGTGTGCTATTGTGGCAGAAATTATAGTAATGTGCTGTTAGCTAATGGGAAATGATGCAAGACACAACGTCAACCAAACAGCAGTTTTGGAACACAAGGATTTTTAATTCTTCTGAGTGTTCCCATGAGTCATCACACCACTGACAAGTTTCTTGACTTCTTTCCAGCTTTGAGTAACTTCACCATTTCTTTTGTGCATTGCATTGTGGGACAACAGGGTCCATCAACACCACAATCAAAAGTTGAGCAATCTTATTCTGCATGCTGACATTTCTACATGATAAATCCGGTTTATAACAACTTGGGTCTTATTTATGTATTCCTACATTCCTATCAGTAACAATAACACTGTACTCAGCAATAGAACCAGAATGGCTGACATTTCTGGTCAATATTGGCTTATCACATATATTTTAGTATCGGTTGTATATGTTGGCCGTAAAGTAACAAGAAATATCAGTAGAAAAGAGTTCCTTTAATAACAATGTCTAATTACACAATTTTCCCACCAGAGTGCACTAACAAGTTTATTTTTACATTGTAAAATGTCCAGCTCACTAGATTTCTCTGTCACTAATCTTAATAATACATCAGTATCAACATCAAAAATCCAGTATTGTTACAGTTGGGCTATACTCACTGAGATAATTGCATCACTAAAAAGAAGTCTGATGGGTCAAGAAAAATGAGTAGTCAGATGATCAGACAGGTTGGAGACAAACCAACAGGTTAGACAAACTTATTTAGAAGAAGGGCAGGCCTTCACAGAACCTGTTGAGTACAGTGTTATTATAAATGATATAAATGATGGTCAAAAGTATGAAAATATAGGATATACAGTATATTCAATGTCTTTGTGTACACTGTAGATTTCAGTTACGTTGTAGAATTCAGTACTAAATCAACAGTTGAAGTCTTTCCTGGGATTCATTCTAAAACAAAAAGGCTCCGTGGGCTGTCTTGTGTGTCGGAGGTTCCTAGAAATTTTATTAGCAACTCAAACTGTATCAGATATTGGTTTGCCACTTCCAAGTTTCCATGCTAACTGCTCTTTGAAGCAGTCAGAAAAAAAGCTGGTAGCCACACACACACATGCTTACTGTGTGTTTGATGTTAAATCTGACTAGGAGTGTGATCAGGCTAAGTGTGCGGACTATATCATGGCTTTCGGGGGAGCTCACTTTTGTTACGGGGGGATTCCGCAGACTGACTGTGACTCTTGAAGCATTCATAGCTGTAAGCATGTAGGCCTACTTGCTTTGTGTCACCTGACATATAATAATCAGTTAATGACCACATCACACCTCCACACGGGTATCAAACTCAAACAAGTATGATACAATACGGCCAACTAAAGCAGGGCACATTACACTCTGCAGAGTGATGTACTATAAACAACGATTAAAGTTACCCATCACATACAGATGAGCACAATAATTTCTTGGTACAATTAAGACATCAAATGTGTGGGTCACATATCAACAAACCAGCCTATAACAACACACACATGCATGAGCATTATAAATACCAACACAAATAGCCTACGCTGCCTACAAGGGATCCAGTCCTCATCAACACCCATCACATACAGTACAGTGCTAACAGTGAATAATACAGTTGATTGGGAATAGCTCTTACCTTAAAACAGAAGCGACCACAGAGGCCCGTTTTTTCCCTGATCTTTGAGTAGTGAAGTTTACAGTATTGCACTGTCACGCTTTGATGGTGATGGCAAGAATGGCATGCATGCCGGTATCTTTTATTAGAGTTAATTAGTGATGAATCACCCTCATGCATGAATCATAGATCAATAACCTAATTTGTCTTTCTCAGGTTCCTATCAGTTACTGTGGTTAGGTAGTCTGCCACCAGTTGGATGAGGGGACTCCTTTCTATGTTCAACTCTTGGCAGGCAGGGGCTTTATAATGGTAACAGGCAGGGTCGTTCTTTTTAATATGGCTCCAGAATTTGATAGATTTTTTTGAATAGATATAAGTAGTGGTCGACCGATTATTTGGGCCAATCTTTGGAATTTTGAGAAAATTGATGCCTGCACTCACGAGGCCGATTTAAACAAAAAATGTCTGCAGACACATCTGCAGGCAGCCTTGTCAGTGTGGCTGTGATGGAACGCTGTTAGTGCTATGCGTCTTGTGTCAAATTCGCCATTATATGGGCAGGTGTAAGTGAGTGCTGTGAAAGAGTGGGAAATGTGCCAATGCTGGATGGCCACTCTTAATAACGTATGTTTAGTGTCTGTATAATGAGATTGATTCCGGTCTTTTAGTGAGAAAATGTGAATAAAGTTAGTTGGGAACTGTAACGGCAGCAAGCCTTCAACCAGCTAAACTAGCTTACAGGGCTTGAAAAACAATTGTATTGGTGTCCCCAGTCCCCACTCCTACTCCCAATGACCCGGGGTCGTAAAACATTTATTAAATTTGTCATTTGGGATGGTTGTGGGATGGTAAGCAAGTGTAACTTTTATTGTTGGTGAGCCTGTGTCTGCCGTTGTCAAATACGTCACATAACATAAACATATTTACTTCATCAATAGCACTCATATACATGATCATGCCAGTGCAAAGTCTGCCAGCAATAGAGTAACATTAATAGCCAGCTTGCAGAACTATTCCACCAAAGTGGGCAAAGCCAGCAGCACATTCTGTCAGCTAAAGCAGAGGAAGAGGACAGGATTGATGAACCTCTCCTCTTGTCTCAAGTCAACAATCTGCTATCGTAAGCGATTGATTTGATAGATAGAAGAAGATACACAATGTTAGTTATAGTCGGTTGCATTTGCTAATGGGCTATAGCCTCGATTCAACAAGCGGGCTTGTGTTAACAGGAGTCCGAAGGCTAGCGTTGATGTTGTCAACTTGCCAACAACGTTTCTACACTTGTGTGCGTGTCTCTCTCCCTCTGTGCATGTGTGTGTGTCTGTTTGTTTGTGCTTCAGTACACCAAGCTAACTTGCACAGAAATAGTGGATTTGCGGTACATAATCTCTGCTTGATCACATTGTTGTCACCTCTAGTCACTTGGTAGATGATATGATCAGGCTATCTGGCTTATAACCGAGTTTGTCAACAAACGTGAACAAACATACAAAAATATGCTTTGGGACAGTTTTGGGAAGGTGGTGAAAAAGTTAGCTTCGAGCCCTGTACTATAACTCCTGAATTTCCTTAAAAATTCCATCTAAAACATGTTACTGGCTAAGATAACCATGTATATTAGATTGTAATTTGCATGGAATAATGACTTTTCTTTGTTTTTTTTAATTATATTTTTTCGGTTTTAATAATTACATCAGCATTACATATCGGCCATTGGTCGCCCTGCTCTCTAAATATTGGCATCGGCCATTGAAATACCCACATCGGTCGATCACCACTTAGAAGTAAAGGATATTGGCCTAATTTAGCCTTGCATGCAGAGTTCGGGGCTTTTCTTTGTCTTTGGCTCCTGGTGCCTCTCATATACTGTGCATGCCAACTAAGCATAATGTACATTTCCATCGCTTTAAATGAATAAATTCAATAATATAATCATGCTGTTTTCAACACTGGATTACTCATCTAAAATATTCCTGTCACTGCGGGTGTATGTGTGTTAATGTCCCAGCCAAATTGTATTTTGTAATAACAAGTACAAATGCCACAAGATGGCAATAGCTACATTTTAAGTGTTGTATGGGAACTGTAACTGCATTTTCCACAACACAGTCCTGCAAATGTTTCACAATAAAATCCTTGTTAAGAAATGAAGGGATTCTGTCCACTGAAACGCTAGCTTTTAATTTGAAACAGATACAGGAAGTGTTGAGTTTGTATTGACAGCATAATGCAGTAACAAAACTTTAACAGGGCAAACAGGAGCAGGTCCGAAAACAAGAAGAAGTTTGTCCTAATCCCAGACTTAAACACAACTTAAAATGGATGTTTATTTATCTGTGTGGAGAAACTGGGTCAGACTGGCAGAGAAAAACAGGTTTTCATCATATAAATAAACTTAATAATAAACAGAACATATGGGAAAGAGCATTAGTTCTACTATTTAGATTTCCTCACAGTACTGATATAACTTGCAGAACTGATTTCTTTCTTCATTCACTGTAACACTTGAGAGATGAAATCAAACATCTTCCAGCTGAAGGAAGGAAACCACCTCAGATTCCTACAATCACAGCTGTCTTTGCATGGTTATGATATACCCTTCTCTCCAGCTGATGCCTATGAATAGTATCATGTACCCATGTTTGTGGAGCTGTAGAAATGCTTTAATTCATCCTCGAGTCCACATTATGCTGGCTAACAGCATTTGTTATCCCTGGGGCTCAGCCGGGAGTGGAATGTCTGCGCAAATGTTAGAATAGACTGAGTTGCTGCTCTATTTTATGGCATACCACACTGCTCTAGTCAGAGCAGGCCTGTTCATAGGTGCTGCACTGTTACTGCTGCCTGTGCATTGTGTTGTTTCTCTTCTCTGTTAGTCGCTGCTGTTGTTGCTGTGCAGAGACCTCACAAATCTGTGCTGGAAAAAATGCAGAATGGATTTGTTGGAATTTTCTTGACCACCTTAAGGCGCCAGTATACCCCGTCAGAAGTGTTTGTCAGACGGTTGAATAGCTTTGGAAACGTCCTTCTCCCACACCTTTCGGACATCAAATTGGGACTGGGCTCTGTCCAACAATATCGGTTACTTTCCAAAACCGACAATCCAGCATTCACACCCACTTCACGCCGTGATTGGCTAGGTGTGTGGAGGTGGGAAAGGAGCTAGGGTTTGAACTTTTTTCTCAAGCTCGCTAGTTGTTACACAACTATTCTTCACTTTTCACACACAATGAATGCCTTCCAGGAGAGACTGTCTGAAAATATGTACCATTATCCCCATATTTAAACAATATCACAGAGATTATATTTGTAATGTTTTTGTGTACAACATACGCACTAGACAGCTGGCTATTGCCTGGCACATTTTGTTCAAGCCCTAAATAAATTTCCCAATGCTGTGTGATTTAATAACCACTAGATGTCACAAATAGACTACATTTAGCTGGCATTCAAAATTGACAAGAAAAAAACTGGAAATCATCACGCTATCATTGAAATACTTTGTGTGGCAGTGATGTGCCAGAGTTTCCCCATCAATTTGTGTTTCCCCTAACCTTAAAGGTCACATATTATCATTTTCAGGTTCATACTTTTATTTCAGGGGTCTACTAGAAAATGTTTGCATGCTTTAATGTTCAAAAACACATTCTTTTTCTCATTCTGACCATTGCTGTAGGACTTCTATTCACCCTCTGTCTGAAACAGTCTGTTTTAGTGCCTGCCTCTATAAGGCCCCCCTCTCGAAAAGCCCAGTCTGCTCTGATTGGTCTGCTCCCACAGGCCTGAGCAGGCATCGCTCACCAACTCCAAACACAAGCCAAGCCCCCAGGAAGTGGATACATTTTTTTGAGTGACACAACCCCAGCAAAATGACTCATTTCACTATCAGTATTTGATCCATTTGGTCCTATAACATTTGGAAAGTTTAGAAGAGCCACACAATTAAATAATTTTATCCCCATTCAAGTTAGCGAAGAGTTAAACCGGAAGTTAGCCGGCCTGGCTGGTGGAAGTCTTTGGTGCGCAGTATGCATTCAGCCGGGTAATTTCTTTACAGCGGGAAGTGGCTTTTTTGGCTTCATGCTCCACTAAGCAACTTTCATGTGAATGAATGGGACCCTGCCTCCGACGCTATATCTAGTTCTCTTTATACATCCATGATGCATCTATCGGCGTTTTTGTGTACCCTGCAGAAGCTTTCGCTAGAAGCTTCATCTTAAACCTTCATAAATTGACATTTTATCGAGTTTATCCAAGTTTTCTATGCTATACTGTTTTCCTCGCCATTGTTTTACCTATATGTTTTAACTTGGTAAAAGTTTTCAGTCATCAGACGCATGGATCTTAATTGATTCTAAGCTGACTGCCTCCACTGCTGCTAGCTTATCTAGGTTTGTTTTTAGCCTGGCGGCTAGGCTAACCTGTCGCTTTTACTAAGGATTTTAAGCTCTTTAGCACTTTAATGAACTTTACTGTGGATTTTAAGCTTTGAAGCACTCTCACAGACTAACTGCAAGCTTGATTGTGGATCTTGTCACCTTACCGTCTCAAAGCTGAAGAAAAGTATCGCCTGTCTGGAAGCCGAGCTCAGAGAAGAAGACAAGCTCATCCTGGAGTTCTCCACTGTCGCCTCGGCCCAGGCAAAACACCTTACAGTCCTCAGCTCCTCTGGCGGCGCAAGCCGGAATGCGACCATCCCATCTCACTCCCCTGACTGCTCCACTCAAGCACTGGACAATGATCCCACTCTTCCGTGGCTCGGCTCCATCTTCACTGGCGCCCCGGAGCATGAAGCCGTTTCAGCTAAGCCTGAAGATCCGTGGCTCCTCATGGATGCAAAGCCCAAAGCAATGGCCATTTGTACTCCTTGCCGAGCCCCAGTGGATGCACAGTGAGTGTGCATCCACTGGGGCTCGTGGGGTGGTGAGAAGGCTCCGGCGAGTTTGATTCCACATCAACCGGAGCACTGGACTGCAACCTGTAAGGACAGACATCGGGACCTCCTGCTGGCCAACAGGTTTGACATCCTGGATACGCAGGACTTTCCTGTGCCTTTCAAGTTAATTTAATAAAGATCCAGGCCAGAACCCTACCTCCACTCTCAACCTGAAATCTGAACCAGCACAGACTTTTTAAGATGGCTCTTCTCAATGTAAGATCCCTCTCTAACAAAATGTTTATTTTAAATGATTTTATCTCTTCTACTGATTTAGAGTTTATGTTCTTAACAGAATTCTGGTTACGTCCTGGTGATCACAGTCAGCTGGCTGAATTGTGCCCTCCAGATTATGACTGCTTTACCTGCCCTGGGGTTGTGGTCGAGGTGGGGGCCTTGTTACTGTCTATAGGAAGCATTTAAAGTGTGACCTCATAGCTTGCAATGATTTTTCCTCCTTTGAAGTGCTCATGTTTAAACTTGGTGGCCCCCTCCTGGTCATATTTGCTATTATTTATCGCCCCCCTAAACCAGCTGGCTCCTTCTTGTTGGAACTTCCTGAGTTTTTATCCAGTCTTATTTTAAATTATGATAGAATTGTTCTTTGTGGTGTTTTTATTATTCATATTGATGACTCCACTATTGCCCTTGCTGCTAATTTTTTAAATATCACTAACTCTTTTAACTTTCAACAACATGTGTCTAGCCAATCTCATTCCCGTGGCCACACCCTAAACCTAGTCTTTACTTTGGGCCTGAAAACTCCATCTATGGAAATCAGGGACATGTTTGTATCTGATCACCTATGCATTGTTTTTAACTGTGAATGAGAGGCTGCTAGTACTGTCTTATCCCGCTCTAAGTACACGCGTCCTTAATGAGCATAGTGCCTCAAAATTCTGTACACTGTTAAATTCTCCTGGCAATGTGTTTCCTGATTCCTCCAACACCAACGATTTGGTTGATTCTTTTAACTACCTGTGTTCTTCAACCTTTGATCCTCTGAAAAATAGACCAAACCCAAAGACTAGAAAAAAGCCATGGTTAAATGACAGTATTCGAAGCTGTAAAAGGAAATGCAGAGAAGCAGAATGCAGATGGAAGAAATCAGGTCTCCAGGTCCACTTTGTGGCTATGAAAGAGTTATTACTCATTTATAATAGGAAGGTAAAGGATGCAAGAACACTTCATTTCTCTGCACTTATTTCTGATCATCAGCACAACCCCAGATTCCTATTTAAGACTGTGGATCAGTTAGTTAACCCAGCCTCTCCTTGTGCCCCTGCTGATTGTGATGCTAATTGTGAAAAGTTTCTTTTGCACTCTGCTGGTAAGGTTGAGTTAATAAGATCTGATATCACCCGCAACCCTGCCTTTTTAGATGTGGATCACCCGCTCAGGGATTCTTTGAGCTATTTTTCTGCTTACTATGCCTGAACTCGCAGACAAACTCATGTCTCTTATGAGAGTATCCTCCAGCCCTCTGGACAAAATCCCAACTAGGTTTTTATTGGAAGTTATGGATTGTATTACGCCCCTTTTACAAATGATTTTTAACAGCTCGCTGTCTACTGGCTGCGTCCCAGATTACTTTAAAACTGCTTGTGTCCAGCCAGTCCTAAAAAAACCTGGGCTTGATCCCACCCTTCTGGATAACTATCGCCCAATCTCCAAAGTGCCTTTTATTTCCAGTTTTAATAATACCTTTGAAAAGTTCCAATCTGGCTTTCATCAACACCACAGCACTGAGACAGCCCTTCTCAAAGTCACTAATGACCTTTTAATGAATGCAGACGCAGGCATGCGGTCAATTCTTTGCCTTTGACACAATTGATCATGGCATTCTTTTAGATAGACTGAGGCACTGGGTGTGCATATCGGGCACTGCACTAGACTGGTTCTCATCTTATCTGTCCAATAGGAAATTCTGTGTCAGCATTAATAACTTCATGTCATCCTTTTCCTATATCAAGTACGGTGCGCCTCAAGGTTCAATTCTGGGACCCAAACTGTTTTCCTTATACATGCTTCCTTTGGGTGATGTCATCCACAGACATGGTATTTCTTTTCATTGTTATGCGGAGGACACTCAGTTGTACCTCCCTGTCAAGGCCACTGACCTTAGTATGCTGAGTTTTCTGCAGGACTGCCTGTCTGATTTTCTTCAGCTCAACTCAAATAAAACTGAAATCCTTGGTATTGGGACCCAACACATCACTAAACAAATACTGCCATCTACTGGTAACCTGTCACAACATATCAAGCCTGTTGCAAGAAATCTTGGTGTCCTGTTTGATAGCAATTTATGTTTTGAGCAACATGTCACTAAGCTTGTCCCATTATGTTTTTATCACATCAGAAACATTGCAAAAATCCGATCTATTTTAAATCTTACTGATGCAGAAACTGTTGTACATGCTTTTATCTCCTTTCGATTATTGTAACAGCTTGTTTACTTGTCTTAATCAAAAAAATTTGACACGACTGCAGACTGTACAGAACTCAGCTGCTAGGCTATTAACCAGGATCAAGAAGTACGACCACATCACACCTGTTTTAGCGTCTTTATATTGACTCCCTGTTTGTTTTAGGATTAATTTTAAGATCTTGTTGATTACTTTTAAAGCTCTCATGGCCTGGCCCCAGATTATATTTTAGATCTTGTAATCCCTTATGAACCTTCACGTAGTTTGAGATCTTCGGGCAGGGGTCTTCTGTCTGTTCCTGGTTCCAGGATGAAAACTAAGGGGGACAGAGCTTTTGCCATCAGGGCCCCGAGGCTCTGGAACAACCTGCCCGACGAAATTAGGTTGTCTGAGTCAGTCTTCGTTTAAGTCTGTAATCAAACACATTTTTATCTGAAAGCATATCTTGATTTTACCTGAAATGGCTGTTTATTTTATTGCTTTTGTGTATTTTATTTCTTTATATATCATCATTCACTGTGGTATTTTATTTGTCTTGTTGTGAAGCACTTTGTACTTTGTTTTGGTATGTGCTCTATAAACAACATTTTATTATTATTTATTATTATACAGACATCCTTGTTTGGTCTTCCACATCTGGTCCACTGGCGTTTTTCAGCCAGGGAATCACTAAAAGAGTTTAGCTGCACTTCAACAGTGAATATTACCACAATAACCACCTCTAAACCAAAAACTTGACACCCGCACATGTTTGAGCGGGAATCTGATCCGAAATTGGGGAGAAATTAACACCATCTGCAACCAAGATTACAGTTTCCCTGACGTTTGCCTCAGGTGAATACTGCTATTTATGTTTTCTGCCACAGGTTAGTATTTATGCATTCAATTCAATTGTTTTTATATAGTGGCAATTCATAACAAGTTATTTCTCTGCACTTTGCCTATAGAGCAGGTCTAGACCGTACTCTTATATTATTTACAGAGACAGTGGCATGGAAAAACTTCCAGATAACAGGCAGAAACCTCTGGCAGAACCAGACTCAAAGGTGGGCGGCCATCCGCTGCTGGTTTGGTTGTGTGAGAGAGGGGGGGATATTACAATTTCCACCTAGAATTTTAAAATAATAATGTAATGGTAGTGGTAATATGTAAATATAAAATATAAATATATTAATATATATTAATATATATATATATATATATATATATATATATATATATATATATATATATATATATATATATATATATATTATATATATATATATATATTTATATATATATATATATATATATATATATATATATATATATATATATATATATATATATATATATATATATATATATATATAAATAAAGTAATAATATTAGGAATGATAGTGATAGGAATAACATTGATAATAATAGTAATAAGACCAATAATAACAATTGTAGTAGCAGTTGTCGAGCAGGAACACGAGGGCAGCAGGTGGCCCACAACCATAGATCCAGTCTCTGCAGCTCCGGAGGCAGAAATACCTGCTGAAAGCGACAGAAGGAGAGAGACGAGAAAGCACAAAACTACGGGAGAGAGAAGATGCCGAGTTTGTAATATGCATTAATGAGATAAAAATACATACAGATGGAGAAGGAGAGGAGACAGGAGCTCAGTGTATCATGGGAAGTCTCCTGGCAGTCTAGGCCTATAGCAGCATAACTAAGGGATGGTTCAGGACTCACCAAGCCAGCCCTAACTACAAGCTTTATCAAAGAGGAAAGTCTTAAACCTACTCTTAAATGTGGAGATGGTATCTGCCTCCCGAACCCAAACTGGGACCTGATTCCACAGAAGAGGAGCTTGATAACTAAAGGCTCTGGCTCCCATTCTACTTTTGGAGACTCTAGGAGCCACAAGTAACCCTGCATTCTGGGAGTGCAGTGTTCTAATGGGGTAATAAGATATGAGCTCTTTAAGATACAATGGTGCGTGACCATTAAGAGCTTTATAGGTGAGGAGAAGGATTTTAAATTCTATTCTGGATTTTACAGGGAGCCAGTGCAGAGACGCTAATATTGGATAAATATGATCTCTTTTCCTAGTTCTTGTCAGTACACGTGCTATGACCTATAGATCCCAGTGAAGTAGAAAGCATTTGTTGTGAAGAGATACAGAGGTAATATGTTATCATGGACATGTAGCACAGTATGCAATGTAATTACGTTATAGTATAGTGATTTCTGTAGCAACTGTCCTGTGTCTTATCCTGACTACACATTAGTTACATCAGTCTAGTGACACATAATGAAGCAGTAACTTGCGTGGAATAGACAATATCCTGTAGCAACTTAACTTAAGGTGGAGTTACTGATCTTACAAAGTAACTTGCTTATGTACTTGGAAAAATGTTCAGTAACTAAAGCGTCACCAGCTACTGTTAGGACTGTACTGTTTCACAGAGTAACTTCTTTCTTTACTTGAGAAGTTTTTACTTGTCAGACAATAATTGCCATGTTTATGCTTTTAAAATGTTTGTCAAAGCTGCAGATGATCTGTTTGATACCTTTCAAAATACTGGAGAGAATATTGTATAATTTATATTGTGATCTGTCAACACTGTAATAATATGACTGTATGACTGTGAAACAGAGAAATGTCTTGTGTTGCTTACAGTCACTATTTACTACCAGTAGTAAAGGATTAGTAGCAAAACTCTTTAACATTTTCATAGTCAGGATGTTAAATGGACCAGGTTACTGGTCTGTTTGTGAGGAAGTCCAATATCCAGTTGCAGAGCGTTGTACTCAAGCCCAGAGTTCTAAGTTTGCCAGTCAGTTTCATGGGGGAGATTGTGTTGAATGCTGAGCTGAAATCAACAAACAGCATTCTGATGTAGGTGTTGTTCTCAAGGTGTGTGAAGAGTGGAGGGCAGTGGAGAAGGCATCCTCTGTGGATTTGTTGGTTCTGTATGCAAACTGGTGAGGGTTCAGGCTAGCTGGGATCTTGTTTTTGATCTGCTGGAGAACCAGTTTCTCAAAGCATTCATAAGAATAGAGGTGAGTGCCACAGGGCGGTAGTCGTTTAGACTAGACACTGCAGACCTTTTTGGTACAGGTACAATGGTGGCTGTCTTGAAGCAGGTAGGAACACTCTCCTGTGACAATGATGTGTTAAAATGTCGGTAATGACATCAACTAGCTGAGTGGCACATGTTCTTAGTAAATGGCCAGGGATGTTATCAGGCCCAGCAGCTTTACTCATATTCACTCTCAGCAGGACTCTTCTCACATCCGCTGTGGATATCTGACAGTGGCCAGTCTTCTGGAGGCAGAGCAGACTTGACAGCTGACTCTTTGTTGAGTAGATCAAAGCAAGCATGAAATGTGTTAAACTTATCTGGCAATTTGGCCTCACACATAAAGGGGGCGCTCCTGCTTTTGTAGCCTGTGGTCTGGATTGCTTGCCACATATCTTTGGTGCTCTTGGTGTTGAGGTCTCTCTCCAGTCTCTCCTGATGTCTCCTTTTTGCCTCCTTAATGCCAGCTTTCAGTCTCGCTCTAGCGGTGCTGTATGCTTCCTTGTCTGATTCCTGAATCAGCGACATCTTTTAAATCACTTCTCAAATAGGGCCCTCACCTCTCCAATCACCCAGGCTTTTTGGTTGTGGAAAGATTTTATTGTCTTTGTGATCACCACATCATCAACACATTTGCTGATGTATGATGTCACTGTTGATGTATATTTCTCAAAGTTGATGTGGTTCTTCTGGGTGGCGGCAACATATGCCAGTGTGTGCACTGAAAACAGTGGATGTGCCAACACCAAAGTCTTTGCCGGACACAGTATTAGTAGCTCATTGTTAAACTTTACCAAAAGTAGTCGTAATATATTTGGCTACAAACCAGTACTTCTGATGTGAGGCTGAAGAGTCCTCAAAGACAGTTGTGTGCCAATGGTATGTCGTTGTAGTGAGTTGTTCTGGCAGGCAACATCCCTTGTTACAGGTAACTGTGGTGATGTTCTGGCCTATATGCAGGAAACGGACTCTGACATCCTTTCAAATATGCATACCTCAACAGGAGAGACCTAGGGCTGTTGACAGTGTTCCAATATATATGTTACACTAGAACTGCAATGGAGCTGCAATAGTGTGTTACTAATCCATTTGCAATAATGCTAAGTTTATCTGTGAATCAGAATGGTCATATTGGCCTCGGCATGACACGCTGACCATCGGGCCACTACAGCGTTCAGGTATGAGCAAGTTAGAGACTGGGTGCAAAGTTACACAATGTTGGCAAGCAAAGGAATTACTGTTTCAGAAATTCCTTGCAGTTTGACCATTTTTTTCCCCACATATGTACCTTCAGGGCATGTCTATCAAGTAAATGTACATACAGCAGCAATGTACACACATACTGGCGAGGATCACAGAGCAGAAGGGGCTTTCATATAACAACAAAGCCAGCTGAGCTTGCGTTGCACTGTAATGTTCCACAAAAAGCAACATGAAAAAAACATATCCAACCTACTACTCTCGTTATTTAATTGGTTTCAAATGAGGCTTAATGTTCACAGTTTCTCTTGGACATTCTGACTGTCCCTCAATATTACATACTCCAACATTGCTCCAGTGTGTGGGCGTACAATCAAAGCTAGCCAAATTAGCTGTGCAACATGGCAAACCTTCAAACAAGTTTGAACTTGGGTTATGGACAGTCTGTCTCGATCCAGTCCTTGAGCTTCAGTTTTGAAGCGAATCCTACTTTGTACTGGCTCTCGTTAAGAAAGCAGTCTGTTTTCCAATTGTTATGGGCACATTTCCATCAAAAATAAATTTAATCCACTGGTTATTCAATTTCAGAACAATTTGCATGCTTTGCTCGTACCTTTGACATTTCCGTGTTACTGGAATCGGTGATAGCGAGGAAATAGCAACGGCGGACAGCAAGGTAGATTCACTAGGTATTCTATGGGCAGGGATTGCCACCTAGCTGGAAGTGTTGCTTTGTTAAACAAAGCCCGATAGGATGTCACATGGAGAGGCAAATCTGACTATTTGGCTATTTGGAACACACATTTCCTGATAGATTGAGTGAGAAAAAAGCTAGATATGTATGTAATTTGCATGAACATGGACTCTTGAGACCCAGTGATTAAGGACAGCATGGCTTTCTTGTCCTTGAAGATTCCCTGGCTGTATTTCTTCTCTTGTGAGTAGGCAAAGCCCAGAGTGAGCACAGGGTCAAGCCCTTCATGATTGCAGGAAGAGTGAACCAGTACACAGGGAAATGAAAGATGACAAGGTCTGCCTCAGTGAGTTTCCGTTGTTCTTCAGTGATGTCAGCAGACAATTTTCCTTTTCCTGTCTCCCATGCCAATTTGGTCGCCTCTGCATAACGGAAGTGATTGTCATTTTTAACTTCTTCAGTGATGTCCTCAGCAGTAGCAGTGGCTTTTTCTACTCTGCAGCCCTTAGCTGTTAAAACTACCACGGCAGCATCTTTGGCTGCTGTATTGAATGAGCCAGAGCTCTGGTGGGCATACACAATCTCTTCTCATATTCTGTGGGTCTCTAGACACACTGGGGACTCACATTTATGTTGAAAAGCCATGAAGAAGTGCATTTTGCACAATATGTGACCTTTAACCCAAACCCAACCGTATCGCCAACCCCAATCAGTCCTCTTCTGCGATGCTTAAACTCAAGTCAGCCCAACCTTACCCCTAACCCCAACACAAATCTTTAAACAAACTTCAACAAAAGACTGGTGTAGTGGCAAACCACCCATTCACACATACAGATACAAAGCAGGCAGTCTCTTGTCTCTCACTATTCTGAAGCTTGAGTGTTTGTGTTGAGCATTTCATTTAGATACTCTGATTGGCAGTCATTTTTTTATGTTGCCACTATACTGGCACACAACAAAGTAGTTAAGTAGTACAGTAGCTTGTTAAAGTTCTTTCGTAGAAAAGTGGGAGGACATCGACTGCAACAATCAGCTTTTCCTCCGTTTAGTTCTTTATGTAGATAAATGGAGCAAACAGATTGTTGGTGCTCTCATGCCTCTGGGATATTTGCATAAAGTGTAACCTTCTTAACCGCTGGAAATTTGAGTCTAGTGGTGAGCGGCACCAGAATGTTTTTTGAGGTGTGATTTACATTGATTGGCATCCTGTTGCGTCTTCAGTGTTTGAGTCCATATGCGTGTATGTTGTAGTGTTGAGCATTAATGCGTTACAAAAATGTAATTACTTTTTTCAGTAATGAGAAAGAATGCAATTTTCAAATCAGTAATTACATTACAGTTACTAATTCTATTAATGCTCTGTTACGTGGACATTTTGCAAGATCAGCTTGTTAGCTGTCTCTCTGGGAGTTTGATGGAGGATTGATATCAGAATCAGCTTTATTGGCCAAGTATGTGTACACATACAAGGAGAAGAACAATTTACAGGAAGTTAGAAATAGACATACAGCTAAAACCAAGGACAACAAAGCTTAAAGTTTAAAATAAACAAAAAAATAAAAGACTATGGTAAAAATAAACATCTATTAATCTATTATCTATTATATTATGTAAATAGAAGTAGGTGAAAAAATATGAAAAGCAACAATGACCAACAACATACAGTGTCTATATACCATTCTATATACAAGTGTTTCTGTAAATTGTAAACCAATACAAATAGTGCAAAGGAATAAATATTGAATGGAGCAATAAATATTGAATGAATGATATGCACATGCACATGTACATGTATGCACAGTGTGTATTTTAAACTGTTATTATATAATTTGTAGGTAACTAACCTGTTTTAGTGTTACAGGGTTATTGACATTATATGACTGATTAACTGTTCATTAGAGTGATGGCCAATGGAAAGAAACTGTTCTTGTGTCTGGTTGTTTTGGCGTACAGTGTTCTGTAGCGCCTACCAGATGGAAGAAGTTGGAACAGGTTGTGTCCAGGGTGTGATGGGTCTGTAGTGATGTTTCCTGCTCGTTTCCAGACTCTGGAGAGTCCTGAATGGAGGGCAAGTTCACATCTATCATTTTATCTACAGTCCAGGCTGGTCCATTGTAGTCTGTTTCTGTCCTGTTTGGTCGCAGGTCCAAACTAGACAGTGATGGATGTACAGAGAACAGACTGGATGATTGCAGAGTAGAACTGGATCAGCAGCTCCCAAGAAAGGTTGAACCTGAGCTGGTGCATGCAAAATGCAAATACAACATTTATCATTAAATAGCATGTCTTAATGAAACTACATGTGATTTTAAGATGGGTTAGTGCTCTAAAGGAATAGTTAAACATTTTGGGAAATAAGCATATTTTCTTTCTTTCAGAGAGTGAGATGTTCAGATTCATATTAATCTCATGTCTGTGGGGTAAGAACAGGAAACAGAACAGGACGTGGTTAGCCTAGCTTAGCATAAAGACAGAAGCTCAAACAGTAAGTAGGATTTTTCTTTCACAATTAGAATGATCACGGGGGGAAAAAGTGTGTTTTCTTAAGTACTTTTTATAAACTATAGGGATGTTTTTTGTATTGCAGATTTGGTCAATGAGCATAATGCTGGCGAGAATAATACTAGAACCATCATCAAATATTATACACCTCTGAAACATCACAATAAACAGAATGACAGTAAATCTAATTAAAATCTCACATGTTTTTATTTGCACATCTGATCTAGTTTAGAGAATAATCCTCAGTATTCTGTGTCTTTATGTTAAACTTTTAGCAGAAAAGCTCATTCTGTGTTAAAAAACTTGGACTCTGCGAGCTGCAGCTGTGAAGGTGAACCTCCTGCAAAATGCCCCAAACTTAAAGAAAGTAAGCTTTCACCAATATGTCGCTACTTATGTATATATATTATAACACACCCACGGTTGTGGACTGAATAAATAAAACTTTGGGATGAAAATGACTTTATAGCACAACATCCGGAAGACTGTAGGACCACTGACCGACTGAAGAAGCTGTTCGGACTACTGATACTGGAGTGGAAACATATCATCAGCTGAGCTGGAAGCTGTACAGAGACCACTCGGCCACATCTGATAAGACTGAAGGATCCACCATACATGATGATGCCTTAACACAAACAAATCCATTGGTGAGCAAAGAATATATTGCCATCGTTTAAAAACTTTCACACAGAATATGTACTGATACATATAAGTAACATTGCCTTTGCTAATTCATTGACCACTCGTTCAGTCAAGAAACTCATATTTTCCAATCATAGACGGTATATAAAGATGTACAATGCGTCTCCACTTCCTTCCACAAAAAAAAAAAAAAAAAGCCAAACTATCCCAGATACCGCTGCTGCCATCTTACGCTGGTGATGTCATTTGGAGCCAGAGTCTGCACAGTAGTGATCGGGGTTGGAGCTGCGGTATTGAGGTCCCACCCATACACCCGGCTGACTCAATCGCGAGCCGAGTTCAGCTGTGAATCATGAAATGAAACATTTATTTGACATGTACTTTGCCCTGCCCCATCCGCAAACATGGAGGAGGCGGGGTTTATGACCTATCCTGCAGCCAGCCACCAGGGGACGATCGAGTTGTTTTGGCTTCACTTTTGGGGAGCTGTCATGTTTATATATAGTCAGTGATTCCAATAAGGAAATAATAAAGTCAATAAAGGGTTTTGATGGGAGGCTCAAGCGGTGTGCTTGCAAATGCTTTGAAATAAAATGGTTTTTAATTTTTTGGAAGTGTATTTGGTAGTGTCCAGCCCGTTCTCATTCCCAGGGTGTCAAATACTGACATTTTGTCATGCCCCCCGGCGTCATATAGACACGCAGAGGGTACCCTTTCACCCAGGAGATCAGGGTCTGTGTCCCGTGTGAAATTTAAAGTTACATTGTTTCTGAAGGCATTTCCTAATAATGCCAAAGGGTACCTTGTGCGTGTTTATACGACACAGAGGGGTGTGACAAAACGTTGGTCTTTGACGCCCTGGGAATGAGAACACGTTGTGGTGTCCGGTTTGTGTACTAGATATATTTTTTCATTATGACACCAAGGAAAAGTAATGCAAATCAGTTAATGGTCGTCAGTACTGATGATGAGTCTGACAATGGTATATGGTTAGAATTAGAGATTGAGACCATAATATCCTAGAAAGACGGACTGGAAAGATGAGATGATTAATGATTTAATAGACGATATGACATATTTCAGAAATGACAGATATGATTAAAGAGATACTGGACACTTAAACATGTTTTTTGAGCTGTAAACTAAAATATATGACTGTACTGTGATGAAACACATCAGCTCCCTGGCTATTGACATTCTTACCAAATTTATGAAAATCTGCATTTCATGGGTTGAAAATAGCTCACGCCATCTACTGTTTTAAATCACCGTGAACCATGCAAGGCCAATGCTGACAGAGTCAACCGTTTGGGACAAATTTATATAATGACATTTATATAAAAAAAATGTGTTAACACCCTCTAATCAGAGTTGGGAGGCCCACCTCCCCGGCCTTTAATGTGGGAGTCTAATAAACAGTACTCATTTTCAAATATATGCAGATCGAAACACATCATTCACTGGAGTTTATGCTAGTTTGGGGTAACTCTCTACTTAGTATTTTTCAATTTTGGTGCAGTGGTGCAGACTTATGCTTTTGATGCACCACCGGACTGCATGGGATGATCATCCCATGATAAACAACAGGGCTACAGCTACGTACTGAAACTCCCCCACAGACACACAGTCACTGGAGAGCCTCTCAGCCTCTCTGAGCTGCTAACGTTAGCTCAGCTACAACACAGGTACCACACAGAAACTTTTACAAAGGGCCATGAATGTGTTTCTGACTGTCATGACTGGTTAGGTGTCTGTCACTCACTCTGGTTGGTGTCTCCTTACCTCACTCGGCACACACGAGGACACACCTCTTACAGTGTTTGGCCGGAAGTCCTCTGCTGCATTTTTTAAATATACTGGGAGGGAGGAAGCTAGCAGAATTTGGGGGTGCAGTTACACTTTAAACTATATGGTTATGAGTCAGATAAAGATTTTAATTTAAATCAAGAGGACTAATAGTCTCTGTATAATGATGATGACTGTCAGGAAATTGTAGAGGTGGCTGATGGTACAGAGACTGTTGATGATCAAACAGGTTGTGGTGCAAATTTTCATGTGAGGAAAATACCACGCTTTAATGCAATAGAAGTCAGACAACCAGTTGATTTAAGACATCTCTCTGGACAATATAAGGATCAGAATCAGTAGGTTTACACATACAAGGAGTTTGCTTTGGTATATTGGTGCATAACAATAAACATAGTAATTAAAAAATATAAAGAAAGATAAAACAGTGGCAGCAGCGTACAAGATCAGAATCAGAATCAGAAATACTTTATTGATCCCCGTAGGGAAACTCTTTGTTACAGTAGCTCGTCTTTACGTCAGTGCACATAGGAGAAAGTACTAGAAAACGATATGATACACTATAAACACTATAAACAGGTCAGAAATAAATTAAGTATCATGTCGGTATAAGTATAAGATAAACTAAGTGTCGAGTACCAAGTGGGTTTACTGGTTGATGATGAAAGTACAGTCTAAAATACAATGTAACTAATTATGTAATAAATAATATTAATAAGCGGAGGTGCATGTACTGTCGAAGAGTAATTGAGGTATATAGTATCAGTAGCAATAAATAAGAAAAAACTAACAAGGGAAAACTAATATTGCACGGAAGTAGTACACAGAATATTGCACAATTATTATTAATTATGGCGGAGATGTAATGCTCAATGTCCAGTTTAGTGACCTAGGGTCAAACAGACTAACCCTTAGAGGGAGGAGTTAAATAGTTTGATGGCCACAGGCAGGAATGACTTCCTGTGGCGCTCTGTGGTGCTTTTTGGGGGGATGAGTCTTCCGCTGAAGGTGCTCCTTTGCTTGACCAGCACGTCATGGAGCGGGTGGGAGACACTGTCCAAGATGGCATGTAGTTTGGCCAGCATCCTCCTCTCTGACACCACTGCCAGAGAGTCCAGCTCCACCCCCACAATGTCACTGGCCTTGCGGATCAGTTTATTGAGTCTGTTGGCGTCCGCTACCTTTAGCCTACTGCCCCAGCATGCAACAGCATACAGGATAGCACTGGCCACCACAGACTCATAGAACATCTTCAGCATTGTCCGGCAGATGTTGAAGGACCTCAGCCTCCTCAGAAAATAGAGGCGACTCTGGCCCTTCCTGTAAACAGCCTGAGTGTTCTTGGTCCAGTCCAGTTTGTTATCCAAGTGTACTCCCAGGTACTTGTAGTCCTCCACAATGTCCACACTGACCCCCTGGATGGAAACCGGGGTCACTGGTGCCTTGGCCCTCCGTAGATCTACAACCAGCTCCTTTGACTTTGTCGCATTGAGCTGCAGATGGTTCTGCTCGCACCATGAAGCAAAGTTACCCACCACAGCCCTGTACTCCGTCTCATCACCACCGCTGATACATCCCACCACAGCAGAGTCATCAGAAAACTTCTGAAGGTGGCAGGACTCTGTGTGGTAGCTGAAGTCTGTGGTGTAGATGGTGAAGAGGAAGGGAGAGAGGACGGTCCCCTGAGGGGCCCCAGTGTTGCTGACCACGCTGTCCGACACACAGTGCTGCAGGCGCACGTGCTGTGGTCTGCCAGTCAGGTAGTCCACAATCCAGGACACAAGGGGGGCATCCACCTGCATCGCTGCCAGCTTCTCCCCCAGCAGGGCAGGCCGGATGGTGTTGAAAGCACTGGAGAAGTCAAAAAACATGATCCTCACCGTGCTTGCCGGCCTGTCCAGGTGGGTGTGGATGCGGTTAAGCAGGTAGATGATGGCGTCCTCAACTCCCAGCCGGGGCTGGTAGGCGAACTGAAGGGGGTCCAGGAGGGGTCTGACCATGGGCCGCAGCTGTTCCAGCACTAGTCTCTCCAGGGTCTTCATTATGTGGGAGGTCAGTGCCACCGGTCTGTAGTCTTTGGAGCCACTGGGACGCGGCGTCTTCGGCACAGGAACGAGGCAAGATGTCTTCCACAGAATGGGGACCCTTTGAAGACTCAGGCTCAGGTTGAAGACATGTTGAAGGACTCCACATAGCTGTGGGGCACAGGCTTTTAGCACCCCGGGGCTAACGCCATCGGGGCCTGCAGCCTTGTTTGAGTGGAGCCTCATCAGCTGTCCTCTCACCTGGTCAGCAGTCAGGCACACAGCAGAAGTTACAGGTGGGGGAGGGGGGAGTCGTCAGTCTGGAGAGGGCCGTTAGCCTGATGGGGAGGGGGGAGCAGAGTACTCAGAGGAGCTTGAGGGCCGACAGCAGCTGAGTTAGAGGGGGGATGAGCAGGAGCCGGTGTGTCGAATCTGTTAAAGAACAGATTCAGTTCGTTGGCCCTGTCCAAGCTGCCTTCAACTCCTCTGCTGCCAGTCGGTCTGAAGCCAGTGATGGTCTTCATGCCACTCCAGACCTCTCTCATACTGTTCTGCTGGAGTTTCCGCTCCAGCTTCCTCCTGTATTTCTCCTTGGCTTCCCTGATTTTCACCTTCAGGTCAGCCTGGATTGCCCTCACCTCCTCCCTATTACCATCCGTAAAGGCCCTCCTCTTGGCATTCAGAATGTCCTTGATGTCCTTTGTTACCCACGGTTTGTTATTTGGATAACAATGGACCATCTTGGTTGGGACATTGCAGTCCACACAGAAGTTAATGTAGTGTAATGATGCACTCAGTGAGCCCGTCAATGTCCTCTCCATGAGGCTCACAGAGTGCATCCCAGTTTGTCACCTCAAAACATTCCTGCAGTGTCTCATAGGCCTCCCCTGACCATCTCCTCACTGTCCTTGTGGTCACAGGCTGCCTTTTAACCAGAGGCACATAGCAGGATTTGAGGTGAACCAGGTTGTGGTCTGACCTACCCAGAGGGGGGAGGGGGGAAGAGCTGTATGCATCCTTCACATTAGCATACAGCAGGTCCAGTGTCCTCTCCTCTCTAGTAGGACAGCTCACATACTGGGTGAAATTAGTCAGTGTTGTTGAAACACTGACATGGTTGAAGTCACCCGAGATTAAAATGAGTGCACTCGGGTGTTGAGTCTGGAGATGTGCTATGGCGGTGTGAATGGCGTTGCACGCCGATGCCGGGTTAGCAGAGGGGGGGATGTAAACAGCCACAACAATGGCATGTGAAAATTCACGTGGCAGATAATATGGCCGGAGTCCCACAGCTAACAGTTCAATGTCCGGGCTACAGATACTCTGCTTGATGGTAATGTGACCAGGGTTACACCATCTGTTGTTAACTAGAACAGCAAGCCCGCCGCCTTTCCGCTTACCGCTCCCGGTGTGATCCCTGTCGGCCCGAACAGTATGAAAGCCGTCGATGGAAACGTTATGGTCCAGGATATCCTGGTGTAGCCATGTTTCTGAGAAGCACATCAAGCTACACTCACGGAACTCCGTCTGACTCCGGGCTAACGCCGTTAGCTCGTCCATTTTATTCGCCAGTGATCTCACGTTGCCCATGACGAGAGAAGGCAGACACGGCTTAAATCTCTTATTCTTAAGTCTCTTGTGTCTGCACCCCTCTCTCTTCCCTCGCCGCTTCGTTCCACCTCTGCATCTTCGGTGTGTCCTCCTCCAGATCTCAGTGGGGACATCAGTTGTCCTGGCGCCATGCTGCTCGGCTTCAGCGCGATCTGCAGCGGTGCCCTGACAGAGTAGCAGAAGAAGTTGTTCCACGGCGAAAAAAAGTACAAAAACACTTTCTACCCTCATTTTCGCAAAGAGCGTAGTTTAAATTACACTTACACACAAGTTACTCAAGTTTGGAAGAAAAAGGGAAAGTTAAAGTTGGAAAAAGTAAGACGACGAGACGGAGCTATGGCAACAGGCAGCATGCGGGCTGGCGCATGCGCACTAACGCGATGGTGAAGATAGTGATGGAGGAGGTGAGGATGGACTCAATGATGGCAGTGTAGAAGTGCACCATCATTGTCTTTCAGCTACTGCAGGAAGTACATCCTCTGCTGTGATTTCTTGGTCAGGGAGCTGATGTTCAGCTCCAACTTGAGGTCCTTGGTGATGATGGTGCCCAGGAAGTGGAAGGATTCCACAGTTTTTGAGTCACACAGGGTGATGGGGGTAGGTAGGGCTGGATTCTTTCTGTAATCTGTAGTTTTAAGAGCATTGAGCTCCAAGTTGTTCTGACTGCACCAGGTCACCAAATGGTCAATCTCCCACCTATAGGCGGACTCATCCCCACCAGAGATGAGCACAATGAGGGTGGTGTCATCCGCGAACTTCAGGAGCTTAACGGGCAGATGACTGCAGGTGCAGCTGTTGTTGTACACAGAGAAGAGCAGAGGGGAAAGGCACTGAAGGCATCCAGTGCTAATGGCCTGGGAATCAGAGACATGTTTTGCCAGCCTCACATGCAGCCTCCTGTCAGACAGGAAGTCTGTGATCCATCTGCAGGTGGAGTCAGTCACACTCAGCTGGGAGAGCTTGTCCTGCAGAAGAGCTGGGATGATGGTATTAAAAGCAGAGTTGAAGTCCACAAACTGGATACTGGAATAGGTTCCTTAGGAGTCCAGGTGCTGGAGAATGAAGTGGAGGGCCATGTTTACTGCATCATCTACAGACCCGTTTGCTCTGTAGGCAAACTACAGGGGGTCCAGGAGAGGTAATGGATTTGAGTTGTGACAGCACAAGGTGCTCAAATTACTTCATTATCACAGAGGTCAGGGTGATAGGTCTGTAGTCGTTAAATCCTGTGGTCCTTGGTTTTTTGGGTATGGGGATGATGGTGGAGGATTTGAAGCAGGCTGGCAAATGGCATGTCTCCAGTGAGGTGTTGAAGATGTCTGTGAACACTGGAGACAGCTGATTAGCACAGTGCTTCAGGGTGGATGGAGAGACAGAGTCTGGCCTGGCTGCTTTGCGGGGGTTCTGCCTCTTGAAAAGCCTGTTAACATACCCCTTCTGGAATATAGAGGAAGTCCCACAGCTGCTAAGACATAAACTGACCAATGCTGTAAACTAATGCACAGAGAACTCAAAATTAGGTAGCTAGTTAAATGCGGTTTAACGTGGTCCCTCTCTCACCAGTGATGTCTAAACAATGTTAGCATCAGACAATGCGTATAATGCAGACCTGTTTTTAGAGCAAGCTCTTAAAGCAACGACACAAGTATGACCGATGACGGGTTAGAATTTATGGTATGGGTAGCCCGTAATAAAAGTGGTGGTGCTTGTATCAAATTGGGTGCTATACCATGTGATCACAAAATACAGAAGAAAAAACCTTGTCTCTGTGTGCCAGACAATACAGACAAGAATCTGTTTCTTATAGTGCCTTGCTCAGTTTCTTATCCTTACACCTTCAGAAAAGGACAAATTGGCTTTTGCACAATACCTACACCAAGATTTAGGATATGTTCATGACCACAAGGTTGGATTTTCTGATGTTTTCGCATTCTTTACATAACCTTTTGTCTGTGAGTACTGTTACAAGCCATGCAATACAGTTCTACTGCATAGGTGTGCATACTACTGCAATGTCTGTCTGTCAGACTGCAACAGCCGTCCAGGCAAATCTGTAAAATGTACAGACTGCAAGTGTATATGTCGATCACAGCACTGTTATGAGATGCACAAACAATGCTCTCCAACATACAGGGTTGCCCCATGTAGCTATGTAAAATTTGTGAAAAATGTTGTAGGCTATACCTCATACCTCAGAGGAACAACGATAAAGTGTCAGCACTGTGGAGAAGTCCTGGTTAGTCACACTAAACACAAATGCTACATACAGCCTATTTCCAAGGAAGACCCAGACATAAAGTACATATTTTACAATTTTGAAACCTGTTAGCATGATGGTAGACATGAACCCAACGTTGTCTGTGCTATCACAATCAAATCTCAAACAATTCAGATGCATGTAATACAGCAACTATTAATTCATTGCACACAATGCCTCGGGATTTGACAGTTACATCAAGTTGGACTACTTTACAAAACAGGGTATTGTACCTAGCCAACCATGAGAGGCAGTAGGGTCCTTCTAGTGTATGAGCTGGCATACAAGCAGAGGGGGATTGATTCCTTTAGCTTTCTCCCCGTGCAGCTCTAGGGTTTGGTGATGTAGAAAAAGGATATTTCCCTCACAAATTCAACATCATGAATAATGAGTTTTACAGAGGTCCCTAACGGACCCTTCTCATTATGGGTATGACACAATGACTGATAGCGAAAAAAGGCTACTTCCATGCAGTGGTATAACACTGTCCGCCACCAGGTGTTCTGAAAGAGTTGTATCGCTATGGGGTCAATGATGCTGTTGTGTTAGGTCTACCATGAAACAATTCTCAAGTGCTCTCGCTTAGATCCCTTCAAATGTACAACTCTGGCATCTGTTGTATGGGCATATACAAAACTAATTTCTTGCCTAATGACACGTTTGCTTTGACATATGATGGTAGTTATATAGACTAACACAAAATATACTCTAGCACCTCTATACAGTGGCCTGAGTTTCTAGCACAGAAGTACAGCATTGAGATTTTTCATGCATTCAATCACGGTGAGCAGTCATGGGGTCCTTTTTTCACAGATGGCTATGACCCAAAAACACACACTGCCTACAGATTTGCAGGGTGTTTCTTTCATGGTTGTGAAAGGTGACATAACCAAGGTCACGAGAACCCTGTCAGTAAGAACACATACGGTGTGTTATACAGTGATGTCAATAAAAAAAATAATGGGACTCTTACACATGCAACATCAGAAATTCCATGATAGATCCCCCCTTTTGATTGCTAGACGATCACATCATTTACAATAACCCTATCCTGTCTTAGGAACTTATAAGAAACATTCAGAATGGAATCGGCACATACACTTCACGTTCAGTTCAACATCAGTCATCACTAACTGTGGGCGGCTGTGGCTTAGTGGTAGAACTGCTTGTCTACCATTTAGAAGGTTGGCGGTTTGATCCCGGCTTCACCCAGCCCACGCCGAAGTGTCCTTGGGCAAGACACTGAACCCCAAATTGCTCCCGAGGGCTGTGCCTTTGGTGTGTGTATGTGAATGGTTCGTTACTTCTTTGAACTGATATATATATATATATATTGCTATACACGTACAGTCCATTTACATCACATCATACCAATAAAAGTTTTTAGCGCTGCAGGCTCACTGTGAACGACACTCGATTCTAACGCTCCTTTAAAAAAGAAGATAATAAAACAAAGAACATTAGCTCCATGGTATAACCCCCAAACCCGCAAATTAAAGCGCACATCACGAAAACTTGAAAGGAAATGGCGTTTCAACAACCTGGAAGAATCTCGTTTAGTCTGGCAAGATAGTCTTAAAACATATAGGAAAGCCCTCCGTTATGCCAGAGCAGCTTACTACTAAAAACAACCCCTCGGTTTCTTTTCAGCACTGTAGCCAGGCTGACAGAGAATCACAGCTCTATTGAGCCATGTATTCCTATAGCACTCAGTAGTAACGACTTTATGAGCTTCTTTAATGATAAAATTTTAACTATCAGAGAAGAAATTCACCAAGTCCTGCCTTCAACCGGTGCTGACTTGTCTTCAAACACAGGAACCTTGGAAACAGCTGTAGAACCTGATGTGTGATTTGGCTGCTTTGCCTCTGTTGATCTTCTTCAGCTGACTTTGACGATTAATTAATCTAAGCCATCAACCTGTGTCTTAGACCCCATTCCAACTAGGCTATTTAAAGACGTTTTACCCTTAGTTAGCACCTCTTTACTGGATATGATCAATCTGTCTTTATTAACAGCCTATGTAATAGCTGCAGTAGCTGTAATTAAACCGCTTCTTAAAAAGCCCACTCTTGATACAGGGGTTTTAGCCAACTATAGACCTATATCTTACCTTCCCTTTCTCTCTAAGTTCCTTGAGAAAGCAGTCGCCAATCAGTTGTGTGACTTTCTAAATAACAATAGTTTATTTGAGGATTTTCAGTCAGGATTTAGAGTGCATCATAGCACAGAGACAGCACTGGTGAAAATTACAAATTACCTTTTAATTGCATCAGACAATGGACTTGTCTCTGTACTTGTCTTGTTAGATCTTAGTGCTGCATTCGACACCATTGACCATCACATCCTATTACAGAGACTGGAACCTGTAATTGGCATTAAAGGAGCCGCACTAAGCTGGTTTAAATCCTATCTATCAGATCGATCTCAGTTTGTACATGTTAACGGTGATGAAACTGTTAACATGATGAAACCAGTTAACTAAACTTCAAGCATGCCTTAAGGACATAAAGACCTGGATGACCTGCAACTTTCTGATGTTAAACTCTGACAAAACTGAAGTTATTGTACTTGGTCCCAAACACCTCCAAGACACATTATCTAAAGATATAGTTACTCTAGATGGCATTGTGCTGGCCTCCTGCAGCACCATAAGGAACCTCAGAGTTATCTTTGATCAGGATTTATCCTTTAACTCCCACATGAAACAAACTTCAAGGACTGCCTTTTTTTTTACCTACGTAACATTGCAAAAATCAGGCACATCCTGTCTGAAAATGATGCAAAAAAATTAGTGCATGCCTTTGTTTTGGACTACTGCAATTCCTTATTATCCGGCTTACTTGTGGTTCCTAGAGTCCCCAAAAGTAGAATGGGAGCCAGAGTCATCAGTTATCAAGCTCCTCTCCTGTGGAATCAGATCCCAGTTTGGGTTCGGGAGGCAGACACCATCTCCACATTTAAAAGTAGGCTTAAGACTTTCCTCTTTGATAAAGCTTATAGTTAGGGCTGGCTTGGTGAGTCCTGAACCATCCCTTAGTTATGCTGCTATAGGCCTAAATTGCCGGGAGACTCTCCATCTGTATGCATTTTTATCCCATTGCTGCATGTTACTAACTCGACATCTTCTCTCTCCCGTAGTTTTGTGCTTTCTCGTTTCTTTCCTGTCCTGTCGCTTTCAGCAGGTATTTCTGCCTCCAGAGCAGCAAAGACTGGATCTGTGGTTGTGGGCCACCTGCTGCCCCCGTGTTCCTGCTCAGCAACTGCTACTACAGTTGTTGTTATTGGCTCTGTTACTAATACTGACATTATTTTTCCTATAGCTGTCATTTCTGTTATTATTAATTTATTAATATTAACACTACAATTACTATTCTACTATTTAAAAAAAAATTCTAGGTGGTATTTGCAATAAAAAATAATATTATAAAGAGTACGGTCTAGACCTGCTCTATAGGAAAAGTGTAATTAGATATCTTCTGTTATGAATTGGTGCTATATAAATAAAATAAATTTAAAAAAAAATTTTAACCAATGAAACATGCAAATACAAATGTTATATGTTTAATAATATTCAATATTAAAAACTTGGTGTAAGAATTCATTCAAATTCATCCTTAATGTATAAGGAAGGGGAAAACCTCAAGAATGGTATGTGAGAAAAACCCCCAAATGTTCTTCAGTGATTAATAGCAAACACACTAGCATGAATATATCAAATCACTTCAATTATATGTCAAAAGGTATTATACTGATTTCAAACCGATTATAATGATTATTGTAAATATTCTTATCTTATTCTTCTGGTCTGGCTCCCTGGTCTCTTGCCTGGTGCTGATCACCAGCACACCTGACGTCAATTACTCATCAGTCTCCACAGCATAAATACCTGGCTCTACCACACTACCAGCACCAGATCGTCTCTGTACACTTGTACAACATCTACGTAATGGTTCCCCTCTTGACCAAGCTAAGTACTATTGTAGTTCTTTCTAGTTGTCTCGTTGTGTGACTTTGGTTTGCTTCTGCCTCAGAACAACCCCTCGCCGGTGATTGCGGTCTCCTCCTGGATCTCTGCTAACCTGTTTGCCTATCTCATCTGCCACGCTATCCCTGCCAGCTGTCTCCTTGGCTCTGCCTTCTACACCTCATGAGCCACTACCACTTGGATCCGGTCTACTCCACTCTGCGGATCCACTGCCGGGCCTACACTAGCCAGGCCGGAACACACCTCCCCAGTCTCTGTTCCTGGATCTTCGCTGTCAGCCCGGAACCAGACTTACCACTTCCTCTGGGGCTACAGAAGACGGCGTCGGTTCTACCACTCTGGAGAAGTGCTATCTCTAGTAATACTGGAATACTAGAAATACTGACTTACCACTAAACAATCTCATTGTGTTCTTCATTTTTGGGTTTTCGGATCGTGCATTACGACAGAACAATCTGGCAAACATGGAGCCAGCAGACACCAACCCGGAAGTAGCACCATTCCATCAAGTGCTAACTAGCCAAGGGATTCTTCTCGGGCAACACAAGCAGATTCTCTGGGCGCTCTCCAACAGCAACCAGGCCATGGTCACCCAGATCACACAATTAACACACCAGTTTCCAGATTAACCACTCAGCTCGTCTACGGTTCCCATGGCGTCTTCTCCACCGGCTACTCCTGGTAACCCACTGTCCTCACCACCACTGCGGGATTCCTACGCTTCGGACCCAGATCCCTTCACTGGAGATGTTACCAGGTGTCGGGGTTTCCTGCCGTAGTGCTCCCTGGTCTTCTGCCAGCGTCCTGTCACATTTGCCTCCGACCAGTCTAAGTTAAACTACGTTGTGGGATTACTACAGGGAAGAGCATTAGCGTGGGTGGAGGCAATGCACGCTAGCCAACCCCTTTCCCGTCACTTTCCCTGGCGGAATTCTTGGAGAAGATGAGGAATGTCTTCGACCATCCGGACGCCAGTGGGAACGCAGGAGGTCGGCTATTACGGATTAGCCAGGGGACCCAAAGTGTGGCGGATTATTCCGTGGAGTTCCGCACACTAGCCGCGGACTCTGGGTGGAATGAGAAGGCTCTGGTCAGTGCGTTTGTGAAGGGATTGAATGTGCAAATGAAGGATGAGTTGGCAGCTCGGGATGAACCCGCCGGCCTGGACGCGATGGTTTCACTATGCATTAGAATGGACAACCGCATACGCGAACGACGCCAGGAGCACACCAGCCTTCCTCTCACCCAGCCTTCACGCAACATGGCTCCCCCACGCACACAAGACCTGGGAGCCAAATCCTGACCACGGGTCCATGCCCGCAACCTCCGGCCACTCCTGAGACCGAACCCATTTAACTAGGTCGAGCCCATCTGACACCAGCTGGGTGCCTTCGCAGACGAGCGGCTGGGGAGTGCCTGTACTGTGGCCACAGGGCCACTTCCTGGTTATGTGTCCGGTGAGACCAAAAGAGTAGGCTCACCAGTTGCAGTGGGGGTTCTGGTGAGCCAAAACAACCCCCGTAATCCAGGATCGCCTCATCTACAAGTCCTGGCTACCCTCTACCACCAACGGGGGTCACTCCTCCTTTTAGCCCTCGTTGACTCAGGAGCAGAGGGCAACTTCTTAGACACCGACTTGGCTCGACAAGCTGGCGTCCCCACATGGACCCTAAGTTTGCCACCTAAGGTAGAGGCTTTTGATAGCAGACCCTTAGCCCAAGTTACCCATTGCACTGTCCCTGTGTCTTTGGTTCTCTCTGGTAATCATCAAAAGAATATTCAATCCCAACTCATCTCGTCTTCCAACACACCACTAGTTCCGGGCTTCCCCTGGCTATGTCAACACAATCCGCACATCGACTGGTCTACTGGGAGAATTGTGAGTTGGAGCTCCTGCTGCCTCTCCACCTGCTTGCAATCCGCTCGGTCCCCACCAGAGGTCAGTACACCACCACTCAATCCGGATACCTGAAGAATATCATGACTTAAGGGAAGTGTTTAGTAAAGACCTTACCCTGTCATTACCACCACACCGCCCCTATGATTGCGCCATTGACCTTCTCCCTGGATCCCCTCTTCCGTCTAGCCGCCTTTACAACCTGTCCCGACCCGAAAGAAAAGCTATGGAAAGCTACATCAAAGACTCGCTACATTCAGGCCTCATCCCTGCATCCTCCTCATCAGTAGGGGTGGGCTCCTTTTTTGTGGCTAAAAAAGACAAGACTCTACGTGCATTGATTACAGAGGTCTCAACCAAATCACAGTCAAAAATAAATACCCACTGCCACTCATTAACTCCGCCTTTGAACCCCTTCACGGTGCCACTATCTTCACTAAGCTAGATCTCCGGAACGCCTATCACTTAGTCCGGATACGGGAAGGAGATGAATGGGGAAAACTGCCTTTAACACCCCTCTGGGCCACTTTGAATATCTAGTCATGCCTTTCGACTAACGCCCCAGCTGTTTTCCAGGCACTGGTCAATGACATACTGAGAGACTTTCTGAACCGCTTGTTTTCGTCTACTTAGACGATATCCTCATCTTCTCACAAGACCGAGCCAGCCACATTGCCCATGTCCGTCAGGTTCTTCAACGACTCCTGGAGAACAAACTTGCTTTTGCCTCAGAACAACCCCTCGCCGGTGATCACAGTCACGGTCTCTTCCCGGATCTCTGCCAACCTGTTTGCCTGTCTCATCTGCCATGCTATCCCTGCCAGCTGTCTGCTCGGCTCTGCCAGCTACACCTCACGAGCCACTACCACTCGGATCCGGTCTACTCCACTCTGCGGATCTGCTGCCGGGCCTACACATCGCCCTACACTAGCCAGGCCGGAACACACCTTCCCAGTCTCCGTTCCTGGATCTTCGCTGTCAGCCCGGGACCAGACTTACCACTTCCTCTGGGGCTACAGAAGACGGCACCGGTTCTACCTTTCTGGAGAAGTGCTATCTCCAGTCATCTCCTCCTACTGTTAAAATAAATACTGACTTACCACTAAACAATCTCATTGTGTTCTTCATTTTTGGGTTTTCGGATCGTGCATTACGACACTAACTTCACATATTGTTGAACATGAATGACGCTCAGAAGAACAGTGCGATTAACTCCAGCTAGGAGGTATTGGTCATTAATTGTCTTTGTAATATAATTAGCAGTCGTGAGGATTTGGTGGATTCCACTGGGTAAATTAGAGGACGCTTCAATTTCACCCTAACCTACCGCCCTGGATCCAAGAATATCAAACCTGACGCCTTATCGCGTCAGGACCACTCCCTGGACAACAACCCTGGACCCGACACCATCCTCCCTTCCACCTGCATGGTAGCCGCTTTGACATGGGAGGTCAAGTCCGTAGTGGGGACCCAATCCCGGAAACGGTCCCCCTAATCGCCTGTTTGTCCCTGATTCAGCTCGCTCCCAGGTGCTCCAATGGGCCCATAACTCCCACTTCTCCTGCCACCCAGGCATGACTCGGACACTCTCCCTGCTAAGACAACATTTTTGGTGGGCTACCATGGAGGCGGTTACACGGGCCTTTGTGGACGCATGTGCAATCTGTGCTCGAGGTAAAACCTCTTATCGGCCATCAGCTGGGTTGCTACGACCACTCCTCATCCCCAGTCGCCCATGGTCCCACATAGCACTGGACTGTTACCAGATTACCTCCCTCTCAAGGTAACACCACCATCCTCACCATTATAGATCGGTTCTCCAAAGCAGTTCATTTTGTAGCACTCCCCAAACTTCCCTCAGCCCTAGAAATGCCACTTTTCATGTTTCACAACTAAAACCTGTCTCCTCCAGCACTCTGTGCCCTCCTTCCGACTGCCCTCCACCCCCCGGGTCATTGATGACAATCCTGCCTACTCAGTCAGGCGGCTGATGGGGATGAGGTCATTTCAATAGCCGTATTACAATCATGTTCATCCTGTAGGTCAATCAGGGGGCGAAGAGTTGCTGGATTAAGTGAGGGTTAAAGTTATGTGGGAGCTAGAAAGAATGATAACCTGAGCGACATGCAGCTGTCATGCGAAGCAGAGGTATTTAAAATATGCAACACTGAATGAGGAACATGCACTACACAGTCATGAGCCAGTACAATGGGTAAGGATTTCTCTCTCTCTCTCTTTCTCTCTCTCTCTCTCTCATAGTAGCAACTGCGGCTACTGATCTGAGGCAGCCTGGCATACCAAGGATTACTGGTGAAAGTCTGGAAGAGTAATACACAACAGGACAGTAATGTGACCCATGTTTCTGCACCAGGATTCCTGTAGCAAAACCATCCTTCTCATGAACATGCAGATGGAATGGCTGATGATATTCAGGGAGGCCCAGAGCTGGGGCTGTAGTGAGAGCATCCTTGAGATCTTGAAATGCTTTGCGCATGTTTTCAGTCCATTGCACAACGGGAGGGGCTGATTGTGTAGTCAGCCCGTCAGGCAGCCCGTACAACAGAGTCTATGGCAGCATAATCAGGTTCTCTGCGGTAATCAGCCATGCCAAGGAAAGAATGCAGGTCCTTCTTTGTCTTAGGAGGATGCATGCTATTCAGCAGCTTCACCTCCTCTGGTGACAGCATATGTTGGCACATTTTTCAAAATATGACCCAAGTATGTCACAGAAGGCAGACAGAACTGCAGCTTTGCTAGTGATGTTCTGTGACAACACTCAGCCAGTCTTTTGAGCAGCAGTATAGAGTCACTGTGATAAGCCTCTTTTGAAGGTGATGCAATTAAAAGGTCATCAGCGTACTGCAAAAATAAGCTCCCCCCTGGTAACTGCCAGTCTTCCAGATCACGTTTTACCACTACTGCGTACACCCCAGGACTTTCGACAAAACCTTGGACGAGCTTCGCCCAAGTTAATTGGTTACCATTAAATGTGAATGCAAACAGATACTGGCTATCTGGATGCAATGGAATAGAAAATAAAGCTCGACACAAATCAATGACCGTGTAGTATATTGAATTAGAGGGCAGTGATGCAAGAATAGAATTTGTGTTAAGCACTACTGGAGTCATAGCCACAACAATATTATTGATTGCCTGCAAATCTTGAACAAATCGCCAATTATCTGGTTGGTTTGGTTTTGGAATTGGCAATATTGGGGTATTACAAGGACTGTGAGGTTCCACCAGCACACCTTGATCAAGTAAAGATTGAATTACACCTTCAATTTCATCAATAGCTTTTTGAGGCAAATTATACTGTTTAATTCTTGGCAGCTGTGCATTAGCTTTAAGTGTCACTTTGTGAGGCGGAGCAGAATTTACAAATCCCACATGATTTTTATGTTTAGCCCACAACATGGCTGGAACAGTTCTGAAGAGGGCTCATAATGTACTGTAAGTGGGGGCTATTGTAATACAAAATGACTTTGTGGTAGTGTGATGTTTTCACTCAGCTGTACCATGTACAGTTCATCACCCAGGCTTCTTATTGTTTTCGCTTGAGAGCCTGCTGCAGCTTTACTCAAGGCCTGGCAGCAAACCACCATTTCTCCCACCTGTTTTGGTTCAAAGCCAGAGGAGACAGCCAGTGTAACATGTGGATGAGAATCATGTACATTAGATAATTCACTCTGCTAATCAGACAGTTGAATTGAAAAAGCACACCCTTGGGGACCCATATACAACAACCGCTCACATGCCAATTGGTCTTGTGAATTCAACAATGCATTTACTGTCTGTACTCTTCTGAAGGATAAAAAGCTGTACAATAAGTCAAGACAGGTCTCATAGCAGACATCAATGATGCACATGCTGGGGATGTTTTAGCAATTTTCTGAATATTAGGAACAGTGAAGGTGTCAGACATGTTGAAATCTGGCAGCATCCAGCAGTACAAACAGTCCTCAGTAGATTGGCATGATAACACTGTTCAGTATCTGCAATCAGCCACTGTTTGTAGACTGATGCGATGTGTGGTCTTACATTTTGCAAGAATGTTTGTACAGCAAAAATATCATCATCACGCTTTATGCCAGCATGGCTGTCCCACACTGTGATAAATCTCTGAATAAATTCAGGGATGGACTCTTTACGGTCCTGTACACAGTGTACTACTTTAGAGAAATCACTATGACTGCGTGCACACTTTTTTACTGATTCCTTAGCATCATCAGCTAACCACCGCTCCAGTGGTTTCTCTGGAGGCCACTGGCCCCCTTCTGTACTATCAGGAAAATTTAACTAATCTTTGCACACAATCCATTCAGTACCATATGTAAATGAAATCAGCTGTTTCACATCGGGCACTGGACAGCACACACCTGACAATGCCAAACCAAATACTCATCTGGGCGGTTAATGGGATTGGGTGCCTTTCTAGTCATTTCCATAACCTCAGCTGGGGTCCATGGCTTACATACAGCAACCTCACCTATCATAATTTTAGGATTTTGCTGACAACCTTATCGCTTTTTTGTGTATGGGACCTAGTGTGTTCTGCAGGAGTACTAGAAGCTAAAAGTGTTGGGTCCCTGTTAATCCTATCACCCAAGTTCAGATCTGGATGTGAGCCACGCCGTCTTTCTGTAACTGTGGTGTGAGGGGGATGCTTCACTAACTAGCTGTCTGTATCTGACCTACTTCTGTCCCTGCTGGTGCAGCAGAGCGCTGTTCTGCATCTGTGTCTTGTCCCTCCTCCTTGGGTGTCTCTTGCTGATCTGTGAAACCTGAGCCAGTTGCTACTTCCCCTGCTCCCTCTGGATCTCTCGGTCCGTAGCCCTGTGCTTTTTGAGCCTCTCGCTGTCTCTTTCTCTCTCTATCCTGGTGTAAGGCGGCAGCAACATGTAAAAGAACATCATTGTCTTCTACAACATTTTTATTACACTTTCGGAAACAACGGAACCGCTTGATTACTATCACTTGTACAGGGAGATACACACCAACTTCTGCTAACATTGCCATCAGATTTTCTGGGGACAGCGTTTTACCTTGGCGCTTCGCCCAACCATACATTAAAGATCTAGCGCAAGCTTCAGCATCATTAGCGTATGTTCATTCCTTGTCATCTCCATAGCTGAACACAGATTTCCTTTACCTGGATCCACATTAATTTCAGCCAGCAGCAATTTACTCTTATCAAATGAACCTGCATACGGTCAGAATTAGTCCATTCACACATGAGCAAAGTAAAAGGAAACACAAACTACCATCCTTTCAATCTTCCTACTATGCCCGCTGGTATGTGTTGGGAAAACATGGCATTGTATTGTGATGTGAGATCAGAGACATTCTGGGGCTGTGAGTTTGGCTCAGACTGCTTAACAGAGGCAGCTTGCTCTTTAGATTTCACTTTTTTAGCATTATGTTGTACTTTAGGTGGAGGGCTTTTCTTTTTAACCTTTGCTGTGAACTGATTGTTTCCCATTTTTATAACATGCAATTAACACATTAACATCAAAACATCAAAGCATGCACATGCAAACACAGCAGCAGCATCCAAAGTTCCTAACTCTCCTTATTAATTACATCAATTTGGTGACTTAATAAGTGAGAATTCAGAAAGAATTCCACCTTGTGTACACAACTTATATCGACGTCAAACAGAGCCTTCTTTTCCACCAGTATTGATAAACCGAAATAAGCCCTAGTGTGACTTATCCCAGAACGTCTTCCCAAGGGATTAACCTCACTATGGATTTTGCCTTTGTTGAGTACAGCCTGAAGTTGACCCAGAAACCACCCTTAGTAGCGCTGCAGGGGTTAATAAACACACTCCACAGTCTTCGTATCTCAAACTTACTGACCAACCTGCTGACTTTTGCACTTTATTCTTCAGACCTTATTTACTTAAGACTCATCAAGTTAGACCTCATTGTGCCCATTTTTTAAAAAGTTTTTTTGAAGAATAATTAATTTTCATTTAATTAATTAATTTTAATTAATTAATTTATTGAGCTCAGCTCAGTCAGGGAAGATCCCTAGAAACTGAACAGTGACCCTGTGGCAGGTCTTAGCTGCTTACAGCCGAATCAGAGATTATGCAATTTTCCCTCTATTCTTTTTGATCCCATCAATCACACACATGATAAGGCAAAATAAAATAATTATTTGCACTTACCTCTTGTTGATTTATTGGGATCCTGTTGGTGACGCCAATTGTGATGGAAAAATTGATGTGAGCTGTGAGCTCTACTAAGATGAAGAAGACTTCAGGAGACATCTTACACAGCAATGTTTAATGAAGCTCGGCCGAGGAGACAGTGATATCAGCAGTACAAGGTGAAACCCAATGCAGTGCCGAAACCAAGTCTGAGGATCTCTTCCTGTTCCACAATATTTATCCCTTTATTGGCAATATAGCGTCTACCATGTTTCCCTTACAACGTTAGGAACCTTCAGGCTAAGTATGTGTGCTCTTATTGGAGAATAAACAGTAAATCTCACCTACGGTCATACTTAATGGGGCATCTGTTATGCAGTCCTCAGGCAAATAGTTTAGTGTCTCTGTCAGGAAAGAGGCAAGAGCTGCTATCAGTGACCTTGGGGTTGCCAAAGTAACGTCCCTACCTGTAAGCGAGATGTTTTCCTTAACCTGAACCGACAGTTCAGGCAGGCAGGAGATCAGTGTTTGGGTTTTGTTTGAGCTACAAAAGGCTCTTAAAAAAGGATATCAGATAGCACAGATAGATGAGGTTTGGCATTTCCCAGAGCAGTCAGACACACTGTTTAAGGACTATGTCAAAACCTTTCTGAAGTGTAAGCAGAACACTTCAGGCTACCCCAGCCATGTGACTGGTGAGGAGGATCAGCGTGAATACATTATTACTACGCTAACTCAAATTTCCCGGTCCATTTTTCACAATTGAGAATGACTTCCGGATGGGAGCCGAAACGTCTTGATTCTGAAAACAGTGTCCAGATGACTACAACTGAAACCTTTTCTACGATAGAACACTCCTGGACGAATGAGGGGCTACACCGTCACATTTCTGCAGCTTAAGAAAATTGGATATGCAAATCAGTGTGCCATGGGTCATTTCCAAAAGACTCAAAAAAATAATCCTCTATATTTTGTAATATACATTGCCAACCAGTGTGCGCCTCCTAAATGAGAGGGATCCATGTTGACTAGAAGCATAGCTGGTAATTTGCGTAGCAGATCACAAGCAAATACTTCCAGAAAACAGGCTTCTTTGGATATGTTGTTAGCAGATGTACCAGTAAAGTCTTATTATCAAGAAAGCACATGACAATAACCTTTGGGATCTGCTCAAAAATCTCTCAAAAATAAATGGTCTTGATTACAGACTCTGAAATTCATCTTTCAACTGGATGAATAAAATTTTAAGATCCACACAATTTATTAGTAGTTTTTCTTGAAAAAAAAAGATCAGTGATTCCTTTTCAGCATCAGTCTGAAGTTTTTTAGGCATACGCTCCTCACTTAAAATATCACCAAACTTGGGACAGCATCACCACTCTTGGAAGTCAGACATATTTGGAGAACACATCAGTGCACATCAACACGTACTGTACGCTGTCGTTTTCCTTTGAATATTCACCACTTAATCCGCCTGAAATTGTTTATCGATACCATAAACAAGAACTCTGTTTCTTGGAAAATGCTAAGCAGCATATGCATGAAGCATATAAGCAACTTGTTTAAATAATCAATTTTTTTCTTCTTCCCGTGGTGGCGCTATGCCTGTACTGTCTTTTATAGCAGAGTAAAGTTTGTTAATACTTCCAAAAGCACCAGGGCTGGATGGGTCAAAACACATTTTAAATGTTCTATCCATTGTGGCTCCTCTGACAGAAATTAATACAAATCATGATTCGGTCATCTCTTTTATTGTTTTTTCTCTACACATTTTGTTGGAACTTTTACCACAAAACAAGATTTGTCTGAGTCATGTGATAGACAATTCATTTGTATGAAAATATTTATTTTATTTTAATTTTGCATAGGTTTCTCAAAAGAAACAGACACAGCCTACACAGCATTATTAATAATTTAATGAAGATCCAGGCCAGAACCCTATCTCCAGCTTCAACTACAGTTCTAACCCAGCTCTTCTTCTGCTGCTGGACTTCAGTGCTGCCTTTGACACAATTGATCAAGGCATTCTCTTAGATAGACTGAGGCACTGGGAGGGGCATATTGGGCACTGCACTAGACTGGTTCTCATCATATTTGTCCAATAGGAAGTTCTGTGTCGCCATTAACAACTTCATGTCATCCTTTTCCCTATTATGATGTGCCTCACAGTTCAATCCTGGGACCAATACCATTCTCCCTATATATGCTTCCCTTGGGTGATGTCATAGGTAGACATGGGAGTTCTTTTCATTGTTATGCGGATGACACACAGTTGTACCTCCCTGTCAAGCTGACCTTAGTACGTTGAGTTCTCTGCAGGACTGCCTGTTTCACATAAAAAACTGGATGTCAATAAACTTTCTTCAGCTCAACTCTATTTAAAAAGAAATACTTGTTATTGGGCCCCAACATATCACAAAACAAATACTGCAATCTACCGGTAACCTGTCACAACATATCCAGCCTGTTGCAAGAAATCTTTGTGTCCTGTTTGCAATAGCAATTTATGTTTTGAGCAACATATCACTAAGCTTGTCTAATCATGTTTTTATCACCTCAGAAATATTGCAAAAATATGATCTATTTTAAATCTTACTGATGCAGAAACTGTTGTACATGCTTTTATGTCCTCATGCTTTGATTATTGTAACAGCCTGTTCACTTGTCTTAATCAAAAAACTTTGAAACGACTGCAGACTGTACAGAACTCAGCTGCTAGGTTTTTAACCAGGATCAAGAGGTATGATCATATCATACTGGTTTTAGCCTCTTTACATTGGCTACCTGTTTGTTTTAGGATTGATTTTAAGATCTTATTGATTACTTTGTGGTGTGGTTCTTTGTGGGGGAATTTCTACAATAAACATGAACAACAATATTCTCTTTCCTGTATTTTATTCAAGCATTTGCAAATGGACTCAAATCATACAGCTTGACATTTTCATGACCCCCTTTACATAATCTAACCATTTCCAGACAAAGTACAACATTACAGCCTTAATTATATTTTCCTGTACAATTCACCCTTTTGAGCATTGAACACGAAATAAGGACATAAAATCTTAAAAATGTGAGAAATATAATTCTTAAAAATGTTAGTATAAATCTTAAAAATGTAAGTATTATAGCTTCATTCAGACTAAGGTTCAAAGTCCTTACAAATATGTATATGTCATGGTGGGTGTTGGGTTTATGTTCAGCTATTTCCTGTTATATTTTGTAATGGGTTCGACCTCATGTGTCTTGTGTAGTTTTACTTCCTGTCTTTGTTTGCTTTTCCCTCCAGTTTTGATTGTTTGCCCCACCCTAATTAGTTTCACCTGTGTCTAGTTATCCTGCCCTCACCAGTGTATTTAAGTATGTATGCTTCCTTTGTTCTGTGTGAGTTTGTCGTTGTACTCAAGTCAAGTGTCCTGGCCTTAGTTTTCTGTGTTTTGGACTATTTTTCTGTTTTCTCTTGGACCTTGCTGGATTTTGCCTTAGTTGGACTGCTTACCTGTTTTTGTGTTTTTAACTTTTATTAAATTACTTATATTGCACCCACCTTTTCTGGTTGTCTGCGTTTGGGTCTTACTCCTGCCTGCTTGATTCCCCGGCTTGACTATCATACAACAGTATATCAAACTCAAAGAACCTCTTCAGATGTAAAAAATGATTTGGTATTCTCATATAAAAGGATTAGGCATCATCATGTAATGATTCCCTTTATCAATCAATGTTACCAATGCAAAATGTTATTGTTGTTTTTTTTGCTACATGTATGTAGAGCAAGCGTTATCTATCTTAACTGTAAGCACTCGTGAATTACACAAGTGAGAGGAGGGGTCCAGTCTGGAGATTGGGACAACTCCTGTGTTGTTCCAACATCTTCTGTTGACTTCACATGGATATAGACACGTGCATACTGTCCCATGGCTTTTTGTGCGATTGGAGGATGGGCAATGCTATAATCATAGCCAACAGGAACAGACAGCACACTCCTCCTTTCAGGTTGCATCCTGGACGTCTTAATGGGTGCCATGGCCTGTTCTCAGTCAGTGCTGCCATCTCATCAACAGTGTGATCACAGCTCACCCCAAGCAGTGTGTTGCGTACTTGCAGTTTGTGAGACGTGTGTTCACACCCCTCTCTCCCCCACAACACAAAGTAGGAGAAAGTGTTGACTCACTTACTGTCTTTGAGTGGCACTTGATGGAGAGTCTGGGTCAGCCCTCTTGCAGTGACTGGCGTGTATCCAAGTGGCTCTCTCAGCGACCTTTAGGGCTGTCTCTGTTGTCAGCAGCACCTGGGACAGTCCATTGGTGCCCTCCTGTTCTTTCTTTTAATCGCCCTCACAACGACCCAGTCTCCTGGTTTCAGGTCGTGCAGTGGTTTGGTGGTCCGCTAGGGCTTTAATCTGCCTGTGAATATCAGAAAGCACAGAGGAGAGGTTTGCACAATATCGTAACATTTCATCCTCACATAAGTCGATTGTTGGGAGCTGTCTGTTTCGGGGCCCAATTCCCGTGTTGAGAGGTCGGCTGAACAGAATTTTAAAGGGGCTTAACCCACTTCTGTTTCACTGTCTAGCTCTTTGCATAAGCACCAGAGGTAGTACCTGCGTCCATCTGAGACCTGTTTCTCTATGACATTCAGTTTGTTTTTCAGTGTATCATTCACTCTTTAAACTGCACCAGTACTTTCTGGGTGCCCTGCACAATGGTATTTCACATCAACCCCCAGGTAGTCACTTACTGCTTCTATGAACTTGTTTGCAAAGTGTTTACTGTTATCACAACCAATTCTCCTTGGAATGCCCCATCTTGGAAAAAATCTCTTACCAGAATCTTTGCCACAGTTGCAGTGTCTGCCTTCGATGTAGGACTTACTATACATATCAACCAATACTAAGCAATATCTCTTATTTTCACTTGATCTTAGCTCAATGAAATTCATCTGAAGATAATCAAATGGTTTAGCTGGTGTCAGATGTGCACTGGAAGACGTTTGTTGCCCACATTGTTCTTTGCACAGATTACACATTGTTCACAAAATCTGAGTAATTTGTAAAGCCTTTAGTGTACCAGTACTTCTTTAGTTCAGCACACAACCCCCCTTTTGACACATGGTCCTTTCCATGTGTTAACTTTGCATAAAATGTTCTTGGGAGACATGTTTTTTTGTCAGGCCCATACCAAACTCCTTAATGCTTGATGCATTTGTTTTTCCTCCATACAGCTATCGCCTCCTTTGTCACGCTGCAGATCCATCAGATCACCAGTAGGTGTGACTGGTGTATCTGAAATAGCAAGGCATGCGGTTAGAAGTTCAAGTTTTGTGGCAGTAGGATAGCATCAAGCAACTCAGAGACAAGTTTGTGGTGGGCAATATATTTTCCTGAAGACATCAGAAAATCAAAGCAAACTGACCAGCCATATTTATTGTCTGTAAAAATGTTTACTGTTTTTCCTGAAGCCAATTTACATTCCTCTATGAGAGTTTTTAGCTCTGCAGTCTGAGCAGAGTAATTAGCTGGTAGTGGTTGTGCAAGTTTTGTGTCAAGTAGTGTTACCACAGCGAGTCCTGCATTTTTCTTTCCGGTCTCTGGATTTCGAAAGACTGACCCATCCACAAACAGTTCCATGTCTGGATTCTCCAAGGCTGTTTCCTGCAAGTCAGGTCTGGGAGAACAAACTTCTGTTATTGGTTCACCATCACCTGCTGTTGGAAGCAGAGTAGGTGGGTTAAGAGTTGAGTAACGTTTAACGGGCATTTCTAACAGAACTGTATTATATCTTTTGTATTATATCTCCATTTTGCTGCTGACAAATGTGTTGTTTTCTGTTTGAATAAAATCATTGAAACTCTGTGTGGTACAAGTAAGGTCAGTGTATCCTACAATGTCACGTGATGCCATTATGGCTTTCTCAGCTGCTGCTACAGCTTCTGAGACATTTTGGTAGTCCTGCAGCTAAAAAGTCGAGATTGGATGAAAAATATGTTACAGGTATTTGTCTTTCTCCATGCACTTGTAGCAAAACCAATGTCGTGTAACCATTTTTATTGTCAACAGTCTGTATAAATGCCTTAACCAAGTTAGGCAACCCCAATGTGGGTGCTGTTTGCTTTATCAGCTTTCTCTGTCCAAATCACTTTGTTCTTAGCTATTAGGCCTTTCCCATGAGCCACTGAAGCTCTTCTCAAAATGCATTTTTATCGGATTTTAACTGAGCTGTCTGTTTATTTTATTATTTTTATGTATTTCATGTATTTTATATTTTATCATTCACTGTGGTATTTTATTTCTGTCTTTGTGAAGCACTTTGTACTTTGTTTTGACAATTTCCCTATAAAAATACAGTTTATTATTTATTATTATTATTATTATTATTATTATTATTATTATTATTATTATTATTAATGGTGCCTCAATTTCAGCATAGTTTGGAATCAAATTTCTGTAGAATTAACACTTGTCTAAGAAAATCATTTCCTGTTTCTTTGTTTGTGGCTTTAGTACCTTTTGGATGGCTTCAACACGTTTGGGAGAGAGAGATCTGCCCTCTGCAGTGATCACATGTTCCAGAAATGTCAGTTGTTCTGAAACCCATTGCAGTTTACCTACACTAGCTTTGTGACCATTATTTGCCAAATGTTGCAACAACCTTACAGTGTCTTTTTTTCCCGCATGTCTCTTTTGATGGTGAAAAGATCATCAAATCATGAACATACTGGAGAAGTGCACTTCCACCTGGAAAAGTTAAACCTTGTAGGTTTTCCTTTAAAGCTGTGTTAAAAATAAAATATTCTCTGCTCTGCTTGTGGTTTCAGTGATACTGCTGTTTGCATGGGCATCAATCAGATTGGTGTATTGTTGTACGGGTACTGCCCCTATAATTAGTTTTTATTGGCTTTTAGCCTCTAATGTTTTTTAGGCATTTCACTCAGCTGTGGTGAATCTGCAGTCAAACCTTCATTCAACATACAGAAACTGATTTTGTGGAATCAACTCAGTTGTTCTTTGTGCATACACCGTAGCTGGAAATCGTTTCCTGTATGCACCTATCTGGTTTTGAACTCTACACCCACTATTTTAGTTTCTGTCAAACCTTCAGCATTGTTACATTTCTTAACCCATAGACCCAGATCTTTCCATTGCAAATCTGCTGGTTTTGCCAATGAGACATGTGGACCTGAACCATGAACCTCATAATAATCGCTGTACAGTTCTGATGATAAGTTAATTGCCACAGCACACTTATTATTTGTCCAGTACAACCATTCAGTTCTCAATCTCTCTCTTCTGTCCTTCTCTGAACTACTTTTCCTCATAGCGCTTGTCTGACGTGCGGTGCAGTGTAAATCTTCTGGTGTCTTGAGGTGTGTGTGTGTGTGTAACCACAGTTCTCGCTTCCTGTGCTAGTTGGCTATATAAAGATCCTGCAGCTGAGCCACAGAGATGCCACTCATAAACATAGAGTAAGATGTCTGGACTATATTTTACCATTTGAAAATCCAAATCCTTTACATAAATTTTCATGTCGAAGGTAGTGCAGTTCCAAGCTTGCCCATAAGGTCTCTTAACTAATTAATTAACAAACTAATTGGGCAGAATGGAGATAACAAAAACAAGTGTTTGAATTTTCCTTCTACCTCATATGAACATTATAGTGGATAAGTGTATTTTCTATTACTGCACAGACTGTTGCACCCATTATTCTTATTATATACCACTTATTTTGGGTTTAATTTCAAACTCTTTTTTTCATAACTACAGGTTCTGTTGCTCCTGAATCTACCAAAAATTAAATTATCTTGCCTGATATTTGCAGTTCTGATCTAGACATTATTTTATGCATCGTTGTTCTATCTTGTATACATTCCTATACTCTCTTCAAAACCTGCATTTCTTTGCTTAGCTTCAATGTGATCCTTAAACAGTCCTCATTCCATCTCTGCCATCTCTGCCTCAACCTCTTCCTTTATCTCTGGCTTGTCCTTCAAAGGCTTGGATTTGAGCTGCGGATGACTGCAGACGAGTTCACTTTTTCATCATGTGTGTGCTTCAGTGTCAACAAGTCTGGCTACGTCACAACCCACACAGTGAGTTCTGTCATGATCTTGGCTGTCAGGTCTCAGTTCCGTTAGAAGGCAGTCAAGAAAATAGTTTTCCCAGGAAGACATGTTGTCCCCTTGATTTGGTCTAGTCAGCTCGGCTTGAGTTAGGCGAGTTAAGTAATCAATCACAGTCTCTGCGAGGCCTTGTTTGCATGCAGCAATATTTCTCACATCCATCCTGGTTGGAAATGCTGCTTTAATTCTTACGGTGTACCTTGTCTGGTGCATTTCGGGGACACCAGTTCGCGGATTGCATTCATAAAGTCATCTGCTACTGCCACAAGGGATGCTCCTGGAATGTAATGCTGTCTGTTGTCTGGTCCGATGCTGGAGCAATCAGCACTATTGGCTGTGTTTCTTCTTGCAGATCAGGATACACTCTGACGTGGTTTGGTTTCATATGGAGGTGGATTCTCCTGCTGTTGTGGCTGTGGTTGTCAGTGTCTTTATGTAGCTGAGTCCAGGTTGGGACCTGTATATTTCAGACACTGAGAGTCACCAGTCAGTCCTGTCCCTGCCTTACTTTTTCTGTTCCTTATTCCTGCTTCTTCTAACCAACTTGCATAAGCCTTCCAATCACCTGTACATGCTACATGTTTCTTTTGCTTTCTCTTAGACATTTTATCTGGCCTTTTTCTTTCTTCTCTAAGGCTTGCTTTAACTGACATTACTGTCTTCTTCTGAAGCTTTCCAGCAGTCCCTGACCTGCCCTAGTAACCCAGCAGTTATACACCCTGTGCAAGAATCTTTCCCTTTTCTTGAGCTCTTGGATTCTCTAGTGGTCCCTGACCTGCCGTAGTAACTCGTCAGTTATACACCCTGTGCAAGAAGCTCTTTCCCTTTTCTTGAGCTCTTGGATTCTCTAGTGGTCCCTGACCTGCCGTAGTAACTCGTCAGTTATACACCCTGTGCAAGAAGCTCTTTCCCTTTTCTTGAGCTCTTGGATTCTCTAGTGGTCCCTGACCTGCCGTAGTAACTCGTCAGTTATACACCCTGTGCAAGAATCTCTTTCCCTTTTCTTGAGTTTTTGGATTCTCTAGCGGCCCCTGACCTGCTGTAGTAACTCGTCAGTCATACACCTGGAGCAAGAATCTCTTTCTCTTGTTTAAACCCAGTTTAACCTCAACAATATGTATTGTTTTTCTTACCTGAGAGGCAATCTGTTGTGTTCTTTCTGCCAATGGTTCAGGATAGCAGTGGTTTCCTCAGGCTTCTGGTTCCCGCTTCTCCACTCTGTTAGAGGAGGTTCAGTTACAGGGACTCTAACCCCGACCATGCAGTTTTTCTGTCAGCATGTGTCTGGTGTCGTTCTCCTCAAACTGTCCTGTTTGTGACGCCAAGTTTGTGGTGGAATTTCCGCAATAAACATGGACAACAACAAAATTGTCTTTCCTGTATTTTATTCAAGCATTTGCAAATGGACTCAAAGCATACAGCGATCAAGGTCTCCACAGCAAAGAGGAAAAAACTGCTCTGTGTCTGTTCTTTATACATCAAGAGTGAGCATGTAAAGGAGGGGCTGTTTCCTGCACCCCAAGAACACATCCTTATCCTACTTTGCAGACGACTGTCTACCCCCAGGCAGAGGAAGGTTTTCATTTCCCCATTGGGTCATAAACCATAACACCTTCTGTGACATCTTGACATTTTCATGACCCCCTTTACACAATCTAACCATTTCCAGACAGACTATGCCTTAACTATATTTTCCAGTACACTCTTCATGCCCTGGCTCCAGATTATATTTTAGACCTTTTAATCCCTTATGAACCTTTACGTAGTTTGAGAACTTCAGACAGGGTCTGTCTGTTCCAGATTCTAGGATGAAAACAAAGGGGGACAGAGCTTTTGCCATCAGGGCCCCGAGGCTCTGGAATGACCTACCCGTGGAAATTAGGTTGTCTGAGTCAGTGTCTTCTTAAGTCTCTTCTCAAAATGCATTTTTATCATAAAGCATATCCTGATCTTATCTGAGCTGTCTGTTTATTTTTTTGGTTTTTATTTATATTATTTATTATCTCATTTTGTTTTGGTCCTTCATGAATTTCATCATTCACTGTGGTATTTTATTTATCTCTCTGTGAAGCACTTTGTACTTTGTTTTGAAGTAAAGTAAGTGCTCTATAAATAAAGTTTATTATTAATTCTTATTATTATTATTAAATCTATTGGTGATCATAAGAAAGAAAACATAAAATGGACAAAATAATGACAAAATAATCCATTACTTTAATCACATTGTAACGGCTGGTTAGATTATATTCAAGCACTCTCTATTCACCATATACATAGCGATTAAAATTCTACTATTCTTGATTCTAAAACCAGTCTGCTCATGGGAATAATGAGGAATAATGATGAAACACACCATGTGTGTAGAACAGAGAACAGAGACCAAAAAGCCTCAACTAGTAGAAATTGTGCCAAAGCTCCACCAGCCGTTTATTTACACCTGGGTACGAGATTTCAGTTGAATCCAAACCCTGGATTCCTACTGGACGAGCTGCCACAGGAGTGCAGGAAATCCTGGCGCTCTGGTTATGATGTCATCACCTCTATGAAAGCAGAGCACAGTGGTCGCTCACTGTCTTTCCGCTGTAACTTTGGTTCCTTCAGAAGACACATCAACGTTGAACTTTTATTTCCCTAGGAAGGTCTTAACTCGCTGGATGAGCAACAGACTGTTTTGTAACAATCTTTGCCTGCAGAAGTATGATGCAGATTTACCGTTTTTCTTCATGGAGAGAAGGATAACCGCTGAGCCCTGCTCTCTCTCCACTAAAAGTCGACTGCTGCTGTTGAACCCGCTGGCAGCGCAGACCCCACCTACGTCAGCATCTAAGCCTGACAGGACTCGACCGGATAAACCAAACGGACTGACGCATTAAATCACTATCGAGCGATCTCAAGTAAGAGGCTTGTGTCTGGGCAGAGATAGAGTTTATAATTGTCATTTCATCTAAGCTTCATTTGTTGTGGATTGCGTTTGCATTATTGTGGAAAGTAACGGACCACTGTATCCTGTTTTTGATGTGTGTTTTCGTGTTTAGCACGTTCCATTGTGTATCAGTACCACACCACTGGACCGTTTAGGTTTGTTTGTTCCTTATCAGACCAAAGTGCAGTAACATGGCTGTTGAATGAAAGTTCACGGTCCGGTGTAATGAAGGGGCAGCTGTAGTTTTACCACAACGTTGAGATCTCTTGTAACTTTCTCTGTGTGCTTTTGTTTCTCTCTCCTCTTCACTATCCCACACACGTTTACACGTACATATACACGCCTACACACACATCTCAAACAACTCAGATAACGTGGTAGCATAACTTGTTATGCTCCACACCATCTTGATGACAAATAGATTGTGTCCTCCATTTTTGCTCTCTCATTTGTTTGAGTTTTGCCACTTTCCTCGTTCCCCACCGCTCTATTATCCCACACACACACACACACACTTTACATGCTTGCTGATTGTTATTTGCTTGAGTAGATGATAGTGGCTTGTTGGCTGAAGTTATTGATTATTAATCAGTGCTAAAGTTGAATAAATTCTATTGTACTCTCGAAGAGCAATTGCCTGTGGTTATTTTGTGTATGGGTTGCAGTAACAGCTGGTTTGATGGTCAGTGCTCGGATTCACCCTCCACTGTGCACTATTATTAATGTAATGTATTAACTTTAAATTTCAGCATTTCTAAGTGGATAGCCACCTTTTGAGAGTGTTTCACATTTGGTTTTTGGTCCCTGATCCCAGGGTGGTGCCCTGTAATTATTAATCTGTATTAATAATTTTGATAATATTAATAATTTTATTAATATACTGAAATATATTTGATATTTTGCTAATAACAAACATGCTCTACCTGAATCCCAACACTCTGTTTTGTGCACAGACTGGGCTCATTCAGATTGGGGAGGACAGCCTATTCATTCAGCCGTTGGGTGAAAACGACCCATCACACTCGTTCTCTGGACTTAAACACCAGCTGCTACGGTACCGACGCTCTGCCAAGACCAGCTCTGATCTAGATGTTGTCCAGCTCAACTACTGTGGGACTGTACAAGGTGAGTGACACAGAGCTAGACTGGATGGTACAGGATGTGGGATTATGGTCACTCTGATCTCAAGGTTAGCTGAGGCCATTAAAGAAAAAGACACAAACCACCTATATTATGATGGAACAGTGCTATTTTTGAAGGTATAAATAATGATTTGTGAAGGTTGAAATGAGTTGTAAACATAAAACATAGTGTGCATGGATTCATGTACAGGTTCATCTGTACACTTCCTCATTTAAATTCCATGCCTGCAGCATTTCAGGCAGTGTTCAAACATACACTCCCTGACCCTGTTTTAACATTCAACATCAGCCGGAAATCCTAACATTTCTACACTGCTCATTGTAGGTTTTGTTTTGAAATTTGCACAATTCTCATGCAATTGAGTTTCAAAACTTTGAGAACTGCATGAATCATTAGACAAACAAATAATTGGCAAATGTGTGCCAGTAATCAGAAAACAAAGAAAGATGTGAGACCCACAACAGAACCTAGAAAATAATAGTAATTGGTAGATTTACATCATAGTAGTCTTCATCATCCAGCATGCTCAACATCAACAACTTAAGGATAACAGTGGTTTATTACGACTTGGATCTCATTTTCGTAGTTTTGGCCATCATTCCTCTCAGTAGTAATAACACTGTACTCACGAAGTTAATAGCTGAGATCTGGGAAAATGAAGACTTACTAAAAAGAAGTCTGATGGGGCAAGAAACACAATCAGTCATATAATCTGACAGGTTGGAAACAAACCTCCAGGTTAAACAAACTTATTTGGAAGAGAAAACAAAGGTGAATGATAAAAGTATTACAAACTGTCAGTGGTAAACCTCCATCACAGTTTACAGACCAACTTCCTGCTTCAACCTTTGACCTACTGTATGTTTCCTGTTCAGGCACATTCACCTTCATTTTGACCTCCAAATAAATTGGTTTAGATAATCAGTATTAGGCCTGTCACGATAACTATGTTTGTACGATAATATTGTCCAAGAAAAAATTGTGATAAACACTATTGTTCAGTTTAAGACCATTTTATGCCACTGATATAATGATAATATAATAGCATAATAATGCAAGAACAGCCTTTAAAAGAGCAATGAACTTTTAAGCTGCATGAGTCCCGCCCATGGCAAAACTCAGACACAGAGAGCAGACGACAAGAGAAAAGAAGCAGCGTGACCAGAAATGACAGCAAAACATGTCTCAGACTCAGCATATTTTTTTTCTGTTACGTTCAGCTCAGGCATTGTGCCCAAGTCTTATAATGAAGGGAAAACCCTGCTGTTTATTCTGGCGTCATGTTGGTTAAAATGTTGGTGATATTCTTATCCAAATAAACATGCAACACAAAGGGTAATATCGATATATGGACAAAACCTCAATAATTTTTTCTGACCTTGATAAGTTGAAAAAGTAATTATCGTGAACATGCAGCTGCCATGCTCTTGTTTTTCATGTTTACAACTCAACTCAAGTTAAATTCAACTCAAATGAACTTTCCTATATCATGATTTTGAAAACACATTTTTCACGCTTGTTACACTCCTAAAAATGGTTCTTAAACTTTTACAAAAAAGTACTTTGCTGATACAGGTAGGATTTTTTATGCTTAAATCTTTTTGGCAGAGAAATTGCTTGATACATATTGATCAAATTACAGTGGATGCAATTGGTGTGAATTTTCACGATCTGGCGAATGTTCCTTGCGCTCACCTCAAAAACCCTGAAACATCTTCCAAATCCTTCTGTAGTGATGTGCTTGCAGTGAGCTGTGTGAATGAACCACTGCCTGCCTCTCCGCCCTTCAAGCTAAAATGGGCCAGTTGAACTTCCCAGTGAAGCAGGGCTAATAAATCATAGGTTTCAGAGCAGCATTTACTGCTATCTGATATGCTTTGATGTTCATTCAGCTCCAGTGTGTTGTAAGAGAGGCTGTGTGGAATGCAGATGTTTCCTTATTTAATGTGTATCTCCTCTCTGCAAAGTTCCTGTTGGAACCTGCTGAGCCCCTCGCTGTTAATGCTATCAAACACAGAGCAAACCCTCTCTGCTCTTTTACATTAATAATGTGCATATTTTCCTAACCCTTGGCGTCTCTTTGCCAAGATTATAGATTTTTGTAGTGAGAGGAATTCACAGTGAGGGTTTTTTTTTCTTCAAAGCAGAGCGAAGCCGGTCTCCTGTTTTTTTAGCTATGGCAATTTTTCCAGTGTCGAACACACCTGAACACAGGATCCAGTTAAAAGCACCAAAGACCGAGAAATCATGGAAAAGTTTAAATAGTTTGGAGTTATAGTTATCCAAACACAGAGCGCTGTTCTGGAGGCAAAATCAATGAGTAAAGCCAAATAACCACATCACACAGCCAGAAACCTGAATTTGCTGCAGGTCTGCCTGTTTTACTAACTTCTCCGTAGATATCTGTTTAGGGGGGAACGAGGAGGGTTCAGTGGTGAAACTGTTACTTTAGGCGGCAGCGGAAGGAAGCAGCAGTCTTTTAGTGGGGAGAGAGCGGGGCTCAGCGGTTATCCTTCTCTCTGTGAAGAAAAGGGCAAATCTGTATCTTCCTTCTGTAGGCAAAGATTATTATGTGGAGTATAATAATCGGGATCCAAAAAGTGTTTCAGCAAATAAAAAACAGTCTGTTGCTTGTCCAGCGAGTTAAGACCTTCCTAGGGGGAATAAAAGTTTAACGTTGAGCGCCTCCTGTAGTAACCAGAGTTGTGGAAAGACTGTGTTTGACCCGTGCGCTGTGAGTTTATAGGCGCAATGACATCATCAGTGTTTCCTGTGCTCCAGTGACGGCTCGTCCAGTAGGAATCCAGGGTTTGGATTCAAGCTTAAATCTTGCACACAGGTGTGGCTTAACGGACCTGAGGGGGTTTGGCGCTATTTCTACTAGTTCAGGCTTTTTGTTTCACATACAGGCCTCTGTTCTTTGTTCTCCACATGTGGTGAGGCCTAATAGCTGACAGATAGCAGTGATCTGTATCTGGATATTCTATCTGGATCAGGACAAACACATGTTAATGCAGGTGTAAATGCAGTGGAACGCATTGTCATCACATTGTGATTGGACTTCAGTCAGGTGTAAATTCAATCTGTACAGTGCGACCACATTCTTAAAGAAAAAAAATCAGTATAGTTGGAATTCATCCATCTTTTATTCTATTATTTATGTCTGTGCTTTTCTTAATGTCTGCCATGAAAAAGGCTCAAATATGCCCACTTTCGGACAATCTCTCCTTGAAGGCGTGCATGGTGCTGCACTCATTTGTACATAAGAAAAGTGACAAGTAGTTGTATGAAAAATAAAAAAAGAGAGCTTGATAGAGAAGTCCAAACTCAAGCTTACTTTCTCACCTCCACTTACTTGGCCACTGTGTAAAGTGGGCGTGAATGTTAGATTGTCTGTTTCAGAAAGTTGCAGAAATTGTTGGACACAGTCTCTCTAATGCCGATGTTGGAAACTTGCGCTGTTCGACGATCTGACAGGCACTTCAGTTGAAGCATACTGATGCCTTAGGTAACATTAGCCTAGTTAGCAAGTCTATTGAAAAGTAGCCTACGAACACATTTAGCTGTGACCCTCAATGTGGATGTCATATTGGTCCCTCAAGAGTATCCTCCTTCACTTTCCTTCACCTGAGATGCACTGTGTTTGTTGACAAGTCAGCCAACTCTGCCTAATTTGCATCTTAAGCTTTGATCACAATGCTGCCACATTTTACATGATATTATATATGAGAACTCTTAATAATACCAGACGTAAATGCAAAGACCTGAGTGATCAGATGTCATCAGATGGATTAAAGTGCGCATGCGCCAGCCTGCATGCTGCCTGTTGCCGTAGTTCCGTCTCGTCGTCTTACTTTTTCCAACTTTTAACTTTCCTTTTTCTTCCAAACTTGAGTAACTTGTGTATAAGTATAATTTAAACTACGCTCTTTACGAAAGTGTTTTGGTACTTTTTTTCGCCGTGGAACTTCTTCTGCTACTCGGTCAGGGCACCGCTGCAGATCAGCTGTTTGGCCGCATTGTTTTCACCAGGGAACAGCTGATCGCGCTGAAGCCGAGCAGCATGGCGCCCAGGACAACCGATGTCCCCACTGAAATCTGGAGGAGGACACACAGAGGATGCAGAGGTGGACCGAAGCGGTGAGGGAAAATAGAGGGGTGCAGATAAAAGAGACTTAAGAATAAGAGATTTAAGCCGTGTCTGCCTTCTCTCGTCATGGGCAACGTGAGATCACTGGCAAATAAAATGGACGAGCTAACGGCGTTAGCCCGGAGTCAGACGGAGTTTCGTGAGTGTGGACCTGGACCTGCTGTATGCTAACGTTAAGGACGCATACAGCTCTTCCCCCCTCCCCCCTCTGGGTAGGTCAGATCACAACCTGGTTTACCTTAAACCCTGCTATGTGCCTCTGGTTAAAAGGCAGCCTGCGACCACAAGGACAGTGAGGAGATGGTCAGGGGAGGCCTACGAGACACTGCAGGAATGTTTTGAGCTGACGAACTGGGATGCACTCTGTGAGCCTCATGGAGAGGACATTGACAGGCTCACTGAGTGCATCACTGGCTACATTAACTTCTGTGTGGACTGCAATGTCCCAACCAAGATAGTCCATTGTTATCCAAATAACAAACCGTGGGTAACAAAGGACATCAAGGACATTCTGAATGCCAAGAGGAGGGCCTTTACTGATGGTAATATGGAGGAGGTGAGGGCTATCCAGGCTGAAGGTGAAAATCAGGGAAGCCAAGGAGAAGTACAGGAGGAAGCTGGAGCAGAAACTCCAGCAGAACAACATGAGAGAGGTCTGGAGCGGCATGAAGACCATCACTGGCTTCAGACCAACTGGCAGCAGAGGAGTTGAAGGCAGCTTGGACAGGGCCAACGAACTGAATCTGTTCTTTAACAGATTCAACACACCGGCTCCTGCTCATCCCCCCTCTAACTCAGCTGCTGCCGACCCTCAAGCTCCTCTGAGTACTCTGCTCCCCCCTCCCCCTCCCCATATAGGCTAACAGCCCTCTTCACACTAATGACTCCCCCCTCCCCCACCTGTAATTTCTGCTGTGTGCCTGACTGCTGACCAGGTGAGAGGACAGCTGATGAAACTCCACTCAAACAAGGCTGCAGGCCCCGATGGCGTTAGCCCTGGGGTGCTAAAAGCCTGTGCCCCCCAGCTATGTGGAGTCCTTCAACATGTCTTCAACCTGAGCCTGAGTCTTCAAAGGGTCCCCATTCTGTGGAAGACATCTTGCCTCGTTCCTGTGCCGAAGATGCCGCGTCCCAGTGGCTACACGGACTACAGACCGGTGGCACTGACCTCCCACATAATGAAGACCCTGGAGAGACTAGTGCTGGAACAGCTGCGGCCCATGTTCAGACCCCTACTGGACCCCCTTCAGTTCACCTACCAGCCCCGGCTGGGGGTTGAGGACGCCATCATCTTCCTGCTTAACCGCATCCACACCCACCTGGACAGGCCGGCAAGCACGGTGAGGATCATGTTTTTTGACTTCTCCAGTGCTTTCAACACCATCCGGCCTGCCCTGCTGGGTGAGAAGCTGGCAGCAATGCAGGTGGATGCCCCCCTTGTGTCCTGGATTGTGGCCTACCTGACTGGCAGACCACAGCACGTGCGCCTGCAGCACTGTGTGTCGGACAGCGTGGTCAGCAACACTGGGGCCCCTCAGGGGACTGTCCTCTCTCCCTTCCTCTTCACCATCTACACCACGGACTTCAGCTACCACACAGAGTCCTGCCACCTTCAGAAGTTTTCTGATGACTCTGCTGTGGTGGGATGTATCAGCGGTGGTGATGAGACGGAGTACAGGGCTGTGGTGGGTAACTTTGTTTCATGGTGTGAGCAGAACCATCTGCAGCTCAATGCGACAAAGTCTAAGGAGCTGATTGTGGATCTACGGGGGCACCAGTGACCCCGGTTTCCATCCAGGGGGTCAGTGTGGACATTGTGGAGGACTACAAGTACCTGGGAGTACACTTGGATAACAAACTGGACTGGACCAAGAACACTCAAGCTGTTTACAGGAAGGGCCAGAGCCGCCTCTATTTTCTGAGGAGGCTGAGGTCCTTCAACATCTGCCGGATAATGCTGAAGATGTTTTATGAGTCTGTGGTGGCCAGTGCTATCCTGTATGCTGTTGCATGCTGGGGCAGCAGGTTGAAGGTAGCGGACGCCAACAGACTCAACAAACTGATCCGTAAGGCCAGTGACATTGTGGGGGTGGAGCTGGACTCTCTGGCGGTGGTGTCAGAGAGGAGGATGATGGCCAAACTACATGCCATCTTGGACAGTGTCTCCCACCCGCTCCATGACGTGCTGGTCAAGCAAAGGAGCACCTTCAGCGGAAGACTCATCCCCCCAAAAAGCACCACAGAGCGCCACAGGAAGTCATTCCTGCCTGTGGCCATCAAACTCTTTAACTCCTCCCTCTAAGGGTTAGTGTGTATGACCCTAGGTCACTAAACTGGACATTGATCATTACATCTCTGCCATACTTGAATAATTGGGCAATATTCTGTGTACTTCTCCCGTGCAATATTAGTTTTCCCATGTTAGTTTTTCTTATTTATTGTTATTGATATTATATACCTCTATTACACTCGACAGTACATGCACCTCTGCTTATTACTTATTTTGTTACATTGTATTATTATACTGTACTATCATCATCAACCGGTAAACCCACTTGGTACTTGACACTTAGTTTATCTTATACTTATACCGACCTGATACTTAATTTATTTTCTGACCTGTTTTTATAGTGTTTTATACTGTATCATATTGTTTGCTAGTACTTTGTCCTGTGTGCACTGATGTAAAGGCAAGCTACCCTATGGGGATCAATAAAGTATTTCTGATTCTGATTGTCCGGATAAGATATCCTGATATAGATAACAGGTTAATACCAGGTGGAGATGGGGTCATTATGGAGACAAGTATATAAAATACACAACCAGGTTATCTACGTAACTGAACTTTTAAGTTTTAAAAACCACACTAGCCTGAGGAGGGTATGCATTGACATTACTTTTCCATGCGATACAACCCCCCCCATAACCCCATTGAGTGGTATAACAAATTCTATGTCTAATATGAATGGGGGAAGGTGTGATACAGGGAAAATAACAAACTTCAAACAGTAAAAGCCTTCAGAATTGACAAGTTGAAACTGGACAGTAGACCTGGACAGTGGTCCTCAGATCAGACTGTGGTTGTACTGGGCAGCTTACCGTGTGACATGGATGCAGCTACTTTGTGTTCTGGTTGTGCCACAGGTCCATCAGGTCTCCGTTGCGGTTCCAATGTCTACTGCAAGTGTTCAAAAATGGAGCATCTTCCAGCAGTCTGTTCTTCAGCAGTTGATATAGTTTAAGAGTTGTTTTGACAACATTTGTTGTGTTTTTAAAGCAGATTAAAAACAAATTTGTGAGGTAACAAGTACTTTGTGCACTTTACTGGTTTTAATGACTATGCAGCACAGTGTCTGCTTTATTTTGTATCTGTATTCCCTGATTAATGTATATTAGCATAAAGAAAATTGTAACATTCCCTCTCCTGCTTCAGACTTTGGAGGAGAACTGACTTACAAACAAGAAAAACTAGTTTTTCTGTATGTCTGTACAAAGACAACGTGAGTCCATCTGCTGATTTGTCTAGTGGACATTGGCACAGCGAAAGAGCATTTGTGAACCTACCCTAACCCCTGGAGAAATAACAAATCCCTGTCAAACTCCTCCACTAAGCAGAAAGACACAACCAGACAAGCTGTCCAGCTGCAGAGACAGTGACAGTGCTGTGCCTGATCTATCTGGTGTTATCATTCTGTTAGCTTGCAGACAATTAAAACTCCACTTCTCCATGTTTCCCCTGTGCACAGTAATTAACTGGAGCAGCTTGACCTTGAGAACTGAGCTGCACTCCCAAAGTTACACAACACCACCCGAACTAAAGACCACCAGCACTTTTGACAACCTGTATAAATAAATGCTTTCCATATGTTCATAACTGGGGCATACACAGTAACTGAAACCTCCTCTTTAGAAGGAAAGAAGAAAAACCTACAGAGCTGTGTATGTTGGACTGTAGCTCCTCTGTCTGTTTGTTTTCAGCCATTGTTTAAAAGTTGATCAGGGTTTTTCATATGTTTTCATGACACACAGTCCCAATTAGCTTCACATTATACACTCCCATTTTGCTGCATGGGAAGATGTCTGCTGATGTTGAATGATTTGTGGAACTTTCTACAGCCTCTAATTGACATAATTTCTTGTGAATGAAATTATAGTGAAGTTAAACTATTCCTTATTCTGCCAAGGAACTTCTTGGAACCTCTTCAAGGATATCTGACATTCCCATTGGCATGCTTGGGTGGCCGCCAGATCCCTTTGAAAGTAGTGGCAGCAGAGTATTTAATGGGAGGGTGGGGTCATCCAGCTCCAGAGAGACAGAGGTGGTTAGAGGATTCTACTAAATGTATGTATGTATGTATGTATGCTCCTGGTGTCCTGAGGTGAGATGGAAGGATTGAAGTGCCAGATTATAAATTCTTTCCTCTGCATTCATGTCTCCCTGAACTCAGCCAATCCTCTCTACTCCTTTACTATAGTCCTCCTCTCCTTTCCTAGCCTCTCCCTTTTCACCAAAGCTTCCAATTCCTCCCCAAAACCATATGGTCTCTGGAGATAGATGCAAACTGAGGCAGACTTTATATCCATTAAGAATCAGCTCCACGTCCAGAGGAATTCACAACATGGCAATTTCCCCCTCCCATACATTCTTTGTACAGCAGCAGTTCAGTCTGCTTGGATGGAGGTAATGATGTCATAAGAGCCTGGAGAAAGAAGAATGACTGAGCACTTTGCAGCACTTTACCTGCTGAACTTACACTTTGGTTGTTCATAAATATGTTTTTATGGCATGTACAATCAAAAAAAAATCCCTACCTCTAACATCAAGAGAATGGACTTAATACTTCAACAATCGGCTTAGCAAAATGTTTTATGAGGAAGGAAATGCATTTAACACATTTGTTACAGTTCAAGGATACACACAATGCGTTTTGGTGAACACTGCCATAAGACTGTAAATAAAGAGGAAAAAAGTTGTTTACATTCAGAGTAACTACATATCTTAGCTAGGCATATCGTATTTTTATCTTTAGGAAAAGTAATGCTACTGAAAAATACCATCAATTTGCATGTCAGTAGTATTATACATGTTCCAGGACAGTTTTTATTTTAAGTTTTTTTTTTAATTAATTAATTTATTTTTTTTACACAATTTGAAGTTGTTTAAATTATTTTTGCCTGTATGTCTACAGGCTATCTTGCTTACTCATGCATATCTGTATATGAATAGTTAGAGGAGAGTGTCAGTGTTCCAGGGATATACTGCTGGCTTGATCTGTTAAAGTAATGGCTTTTTGCCATTCAGACATAGGTCTGTTACATAAATGTTTCTTACAGCATTATTCAGACATAACAGGACATTTATGGAGGGCCCTATTTTCACGTGGCATAACGACCAATGCTAGCAGCTCTCCGACCATTGGTATTTTCCAAAGCGAGTTGTTGATATTTCAGTGTAAATTGGGTCTTAGACATTGCAAGAATAGACATTTAGACTAGACCACTGCCACTTTGGGGATTTTATCAACAAGAGTAAACTAAATACTTGCAGCAAATGGGCAGAAACAATGAAATAATGCTTAAAATGTAAATAAACTATAAACTATTTTAAACACTCTCCAACCATTAAATGATATCAAATCAGCACCAAAAATTAATGTTTAATGTGGTTTAAGCAGGAACATCAGTAAAGCAGTCTGCATTTATCAATAAATGAATGAATGAATTGTCCACAGCTGCTTTGTACTATATTAAAACCTTAATCTGCAGCCTCTGATCTGATTTGAGTGCTGCGCCAGAACGCTGTGCCATTACGCATGGCTGCCCACTGTGTTTACCTTGATTAAATCACCTGAAAATGACACCAGGCTGCTACAAAATAACCACACACACCTCTACACACATCAGATGGGTCCGTTATAACTCAGTATTCTGCCAGTTTATGCGGGAGACATTGGATTACCAGAGCTCATTAATACCATGTGTCATGACCTCCTTTTTTTGTGCTGTTCTTGGAGCGGTGCAAATACTGCTGTATCATATTTTACAATATGATGTGACAATTTACAATGTGAGAGTAGAATTAAGACTGAAAAAGTTTTGGATTGATGTGATCATATTTATGGCTTCACCAAACTAGTTTTATATCATTTATTTCTATCGTCAATGTACTAATTAACTGTTAAAAAAACAAGTTTGATGCTCTGCTCTGTTTCAGAGCTATGGGACCAATAATGTGAGTGGCTGAGAGCAGATTTATTAATCACCACACCCTCTCATCTATATCCCATTTCACTCAGCCCTTTGCACATTCATGAGTAGCAGGTGCACTTGAAGATCTCCATACCACTTTGTACTTGTCGTTGCTCTTGCATTGTTAAAACAGGGCCCCGAGTGTTTTCTGTGTTGTCTCAAGCAGCATCACTGTTGGATTTTAAAACATATTTTGCCCGTCAAAGCTTTAATTATTGACCAGTATGATCATGAGGGCCCTCCAAGTTTGTTATGACTGCACCTCTCCATCAAATGGCAATATTCATTTGATACATCAGTGGTTGCCAAATGGTCTCGCCTCAGGGTCCAGATTTACCCTTAGGCATTAAGTCACAGTCCACACATAAGCTTAATTAACACCCATTCATTTGATTTCCATCCATCCATTTTTCCAGTCAGTGGATTCACTTAAGTCTTAATTAAGCTTAAATAAGTGTTCTTAACCCTCATCCTACCAAAATATTGAACATACAAGGTCAACCAACTGGGGTCCCTGGGGACCCCAAGAATAAACTACTGTTGCTGTGTTTTCCTTGTTACCTCTTCGAGGTTGCCATTTGCCTGTGGTATTCCATGGTACTTGTAACCATCCTCAATGTCTGCTATTGTTCCTTCTGGGAGTGAGACCCCTTCTGTGTGGACTACCTTCCCTCTCTTTGTCACCATGCAACTACACTTCTCAAGCCCGAATGACATCCCAATGTCAGTGCTGTAGATCCTGGTGGTGTGGATCAGTGAGTCGATGTCCCGCTCGCTCTTACCGTATAGCTTTATGTCATCCATGTAGAGGAGGAGACTGATGGTGGCCCCATTCCTGAGTCGATATCCATAGCCAGTCTTTTTGATTATTTGGCTGAGGGTGTTCAGACCTATGCAGAACAGCAATGGGGACAGAGCATCTCCTTGGTATATGCCACATTTGATGGACACTTGTGCAAGTGCTTGCCATTGGCCTCAAGGGTGCACCAGTCACTGTGCATCGCTGTTGTGTGATGCCTCCCTCTCCCATATACTTTTCCAGTACTGTTCAGTTTCCAGCCTTGGTGGGTCTGCTCTGCTGTTATTACCCTGCCATTGAGCGTACACTTTCGCAGGTTGAGTTGTGCATAGCCGGTTTATTCTTCTGGCTTCATTATCTCTCGTGTACCTCTTTAGGAGGCTGGCCAAGGCTTGGAGCCTTTGTTTGGCAGTTTCGAGTGCTTCAGGTATGGGCATCTGGTTGTACTTCTTGGGTACTTGCTTTCTCATTGCACCTCTCTCAGCCTCTGTCAGTTGGCTCACTTCTCTCCGGGCCTCCTTGATTTTAGCCTCCAGCCTTTGTTTCCCTGGTGGGTACTGTTGCTCATGGCTCCTATGGTTGCTCTTATAGCCAAGCATCTCGAGGATCACTGCTGCTGAAGTGATGGTTGTGGTAGGGATCGCACTCAATGCTGCATTCACATTTTCAGGTCTGTCGCTGCCTCGTTCAGCGTGATTGCACTTGTTGGGGCTTTGTACCCAATCTCCGGTTAGGGAGCTGCCGTTAGCTCCCCTCTGACCTGGCGTCCTGGCTACCCCTTGCTGGAGCATTTGTGTTGTATCTCGTCAATCTCAAGTTGTGATAGCAGTTGCCGTTTGTGGATGTTGGCCCTTCCTTGATTGTTTGCACCTGTGTCTCGTTGTCTCACCTCCCCTAGGGTATTTAGTCCGGGTCTCTGTCTTTGTTCAGTGTTGGATCATTGTTGTAACTGCATGGTGTTATTCTTGTCTGGTGTTGCTCCCTGTCTTGAGTTTTGTTCCTATCTTGTGGATGTTCCTGACATTTGTGTGTGTTGCCGTTTGGTGCACTTTTGTTGTGCCTGGTTCCTGTGCCCACTTCCTCAGCATTCTACCGTGAGTTCTGTATTGGATTCTTTGTCTCCCTTGGATCTTGGCTGGATTCTAGAATTTGTACCTTGCCTGCTCCCTTTGAACTGTTTAGCCACATTGGACTCACTTCCCTGCTTCCACCACTTCCAGCCAATAACCTATCTGCCTATTGCCTGTTTGTTGAACTGTCTGCCTACCGGTCTGTAGGTCTGTATGCCTGTACCTGCCTGCATACCACTTCACCCAATAAACACTGTAGTCATCCGGCTACCTCATCCTCATACCGCTTCCTGATATTCTTCATTTGGGTCCACATACTTCTACCCGCCACATACGACAAATAGGTTCTTATGGTTCAGTTTATGTAAAGTTAGTGGTATTTTTATCCTTCTGTGGAAGAGGGCTATTGTAGGGTTCTAAGGTCTCATAGCTGTTATCAAAGAATAGGAGATTATGTTAAGATTGGGTCTTTATGTTGAAAAAGCAATATTTAAAAAAAATATTTTTTTTACGTTAGTGGAAGTTTGCTTTTTGACTATCATCTGAGTATCTCTAAACAGTAATTACTTCAGGCCTGAGCAACAGCAGCAGTCCAGTCATTGTATCTGCAAGTGCTGAGTAAGCAGAGTCATTGTTCCCCAGTGGCGCTGGTGTTGGTTTCACAGTTCAAAGCACTGTGTTATTTGTCTCTGTGTGACTCAAACACATCCTCTCTCCTTTCGTATTACAAGCTTTTGCCCTCCAAACATAGAGCAGCTCTCTGATCCTTTCCGGGAGTCAAATTTTTCTGCCTGCCTATAGCAATTTTAATGGGCCCACTAGCTCCAAGCTGTCTCTTCTATAAACTGTCAACATGATTTCTGTTGTTGCAGTACTTTATTATAAACTTTGTGCATGGTAGCTCCACTGCTAAGGCATGTTATCAGGAAACAATGTGGATGGTCATACTTGACAGCTGAAAAAGTTAATGACTGAACTTTTCATGGTCACGCGCTGACTGATTCCCGACCTCCCTCTTGCTCCTCTTCTGCTTCACGCCTCTCTAGAACCCGCCATGTCTTCGTTGCCCCCAGAGTCAGAGTTCTGGTCAGAACTGCTCTAAATCACCTCGGTACTGTATTCCCTGTCATCAAATTGGCCTCTGTCGGTCTTGGGGGGGCTGTGTTCGGTCCCTGTTCGGCCATTTTCACTGTTTTGGCCGATGCCCAGGATACATGCTCGCGCCTATAGAGTGCGAGCATGAGCAGCAGGATGCTGACTGCAGTTCACTTAATGGCCATTGGTGTCAAAAATAACAAGGATTTTCTGAAAACCACACAGTACCTTTAATAGAATAAATATAGTTTATATAATAGTTATAACTATAATATAGTTGATTGACACTGTCCTCACCAAAAATGAAATTAAAGCAGATGGTTCTTGCTCTTACTCTAACCATCTTGAACTGGATACCATACTTGTTCTTGGATGCCTCTAAATCCAACCTCCCCAACCATCGAATCACTTCCTCCTTATGCTGCCTGCCCACTTCTAGAGTAGAAAGTGTTTTACTACTTTTTTTGCCGTGGAACTTCTTCTCCTGCTACTCGGTCAGGGCACCGCTGAAGCCGAGCGGCATGGCGTCATCTGGTTCTCTTGCAATGGGCAACGTGAGATCACTGGCGAATAAGATGGACGAGCTAACGGTGTTAGCCCGGAGTCAGACAGAGTTCCGCGAGTGTAGTTTGATGTGCTTCTCAGAGACATGGCTACACCAGAATATCCCGAATCATAACGTTTCCATCGACGGCTTTCAGACAGTTCGGGCCGACAGGGATCACACCGGGAGCAGTAAGCGGAAAGGCAGCGGACTTGCTTTTCTGGTCAACAACAGATGGTGTAACCCTGGTCACGTTACTATCAAGTAGAGTATCTGTAGCCCAGACATTGAACTGTTAGCTGTGGGACTCCGGCCATATTATCTGCCACGTGAATTTTCACATGCCATTGTTGTGGCTGTTTACATCCCGCCCTCTGCAAACTCGGCATCGGTGTGCAACGCCATTCACACCACCATAGCACAACTCCAGACTCAACACCCGAATGCACTCATATTAATCTCGGGTGACTTCAACCATGTCAATGTTTCAACAACACTCACTAATTTCACCCAGTATGTGAGTTGTCCTACTAGAGAGGAGAGGACACTGGACCCACTTGAGGATTACAAGTACCTGGGAGTACACATGGACAATAAACTGGACTGGGCTAAGAACACTCAAGCTCTTTACAGGAGGGGCCAGAGCCGCCTCAATTTTCTGAGGAGGCTGTGGTCCTTCAAAATCTGCCGGACAATGCTGAAGATGTTTTATGCGTCTGTGGTGGCCAGTGCTATCCTGTATGCTGTTGCATGGTGGGGCAGCAGGTTGAGGGTAGTGGACGCTAACGGGCTCAACAAACTGATCCGTAAGGCCAGTGACATTGTGGGGGTGGAGCTGGACTCTCTGTCGGTGGTGTCAGAGAGGAGGATGCTGGCCAAACTACATGCCATCTTAGACAGCGTCTCCCACCCACTTCATGACGTGCTGGTCAAACAAAGGAGTACCTTCAGTGGAAGACTCATCCCCCCAAAAAGCACCACAGAAAGTCATTCCTGCCTGTGGCCATCAAAGTCTTTAACTCCTCCCTCTAAGTGTTAGTTTGTATGACCCTAGGTCATTAAACTGGACATTGATCATTACATCTCTGCAATACTTGACATAATTGTGCAATATTCTGTGTTAATACTGCTGTGCAATATACTCTATTTTCAGTTTAATTTATTGATATGTATTCATACTTCTATTACTGCTGTGCAATATCCTCCATCTCATTATAATCTTAATAAGCTACACTTAACTTGACAGTTCATGCACTATTACTTTATACCGTATTATAATCATCAACCGGTAAACCCACTTTGTACTTCACACTAATTTTAATTTTATACTTATACCCACTTGGTACTTAATTTATCTGACCTGTATTATATTTTTTCTTAGTACTTCTATTCCTGTGTGCACTGATGTGATAGTGAGCTACTGTAACAAAAGAGTTTCCCCTTGGGGATCAATAAAGTATTTCTGATTCTGACTTCCAGTGGTACTGACGGTCTGGTCTCAACGCAGAGTTTGGAAAATCCAACCTCTGATGGCCAGCGGATCCAACAGCCACAAGGGGACACTAGTCTGTTACTCTCCGTTATTCTACCTTAATTGAAATGGACTTCTGATCTTTAGTAATTTGACAATGCGTGAAGTTGTGCACACCATGCCACTCCTGGGAATTAAGTGTCATCTGGTTCTTCCTTTTATTCAATATCTGCTTGAATTGCCACCTAGTTCCCCCACAGACCTTGGTGGTCAGCTGACATGCGCTGGTCTGTGCCTTACGTGTTTTCCTGTATTAACTGTAGTAGACACTGGTTGAGGCTTGCAGTGCAATATCCAAGGCAACTAGGTCAAGACTGAACGTCGGCATTAGACCAGATTTGTGCATTGCAGAGCAGTGTGTTCTTCTTAGTGAAGTGGAAATCAAAGGTCTGGAGGTCAGGTTGGTGGATGGGTGTGAAGTGCGTCTGACTTTCAGTATGCAATGTTTTTATTGAATTTTCCCAATGCAAAAAACAAACAAACTTGTCAAACAAATCCTGCCTACTTTCATACCCTAACTAATCTCTGTGTGAAGCGGGCATTATTGTTGGGTTGTCTGTTTCAGAAAGTTACAGTTGCCCCCCAATGCCAATGTCAGAAAAGGAGTTTCAGACGCTGTCAGACAATCCGACAGGCACTTTGAAGCATATTGAGACTTTTACTCATCCTGGTCGGCTCAGATGAGAGTGAGTGGTTCAGGGGGAGCCAACGAGAAGGGTGGCCTGGGTACTAGGCAGAGCAGGAAACCTCAAGCGGATGGGCTGGGGCGGTGGAGCAGGTCTGGAGCATGGGCCGGATGACGACCAGATGGCCAGAGCTGCTCTGGAGGCCGGCGACAGGTCTAGCAAGGCGTCGGTAGGGGCGGCAAACTTGGGGTCAAGCTGGGTGTTGGAGGGCTCAGCCAACTGGGGTTCTGGGGGCCTGGGCTGGATGACGTCGGCTGGAGCGGCTGACCAGGGATCAGGAAACTGGCTGGGCGTTGGCGAACACGGCCAACGGGGAATCAGGCAGGGCATCGTCGGCAAGCTCAGCCTACTGGGAATCAGGCAGGGTGTCGTCCGGCAGGCTGACGGGGACTCTGGGCAGCTGATGCTCTGGAGCACTGGGTGGCTTAGACTGCCTATGGTGTTGGGAGCCATGATGACCACATCTTCTTCTGTGGCTTCCATGGGATCCCTCGAAAGGTGACTGCCGGATGTCAGGGTGGCTCCTCGAACAGTTCATTGAAGGCTCAAAGTATTTGAGGCAGATGGGCGGTGGGGTAGCCAGCTCGCAACAGGCAGGGGGCTGGCTAGCTGGCTCAGTACAGGCAGGCTGCAGGCTCACAAACTGCATGGCAGGTGGACTGTTAGGAGGCTAGTGGGCTGGATGCTAGCAGGCCGAGGCTTGGGTTGGTAGGTGGGAAATTTGGGCTGGGACTGAGATTTAGGTGCAGAGGATGCTGGAGTGACAGAATACAGCTTCCATCTGTTAAATGGCAAACTTAACTTTCTTCCAGAAAATAGTGAGGGCTTTCAGGAAGTCTGGCTCTTCATTAAAAAAACATCCTACCTCACTCCAAAGTCGAGCCAAGAAAAATGCAGGCTGGGATGGTGAGGCTCTCTGGGCAATGGAGTGGATGGAGCTGGAGAGGGTGCGGGAGCAGGGATGATTGACTGGGCTCCAGGGGCTGAAGGGGAGAGCTGTACCATATCCGCTGGGTCCATGTTGGCTAGATCGTTCTATTATGGTTTTGCAAGGTGGACCCAAATGCAAGACACAAATACAGGGGTAAGGTGAAATAAGGAAGATTTATTGTAAGGAAACGGGGTAATGGAGGGGGAGAGGTGAGAAGAAGGTGGCTGGCAAAAACAGAGGGCAGAGGGGCGGTGGTGGATGGCAGAGCCAGGCCAGGCTGGATGGACAGATGAGGGTGAATGCCGTGGGCAGGCTGGAGTTACCTTGGGGGTTAACAGGCAGGCAGAAAAGCAAGGAGGTAGGCAGGCATGAGATTATCTACTGTAGCTGAGACTGAGGGTGCATGGTGGTAGGTAGGCAGGCAGGCAGGAGATGATCCACTATGGCATACAGGAAAAGACAGTGAATATTAACAAGGAATCAACATGCGCAATAGTAATCAGAAAACCACTGCAGTGGAGACACAAGCTCTGACCACCACCGAAGCTGAACAAACGATCTGGCGCGAGAGGGTTAAAAGCCGGGGTTGAAATACTGCTGGGTTGATGAGTAGATGGTCAGCAGGTGGGCAGGTTCAGCAGGTGTGCATAATCAACAAGGAGCCAGGAGAGTCAAAGAGGGATTGCCACACCCACACCACAGACACAGACACTGAGAGAGACAGACAGTAGCACAGGAGACACAGGGAAGGGGGAAACATAAGGAAACAAGGGAAAATAGTGGGCTATGGCCATGACAGAAATATGCTCTGTGTGGGAAGCAAACCCTCCATACACATCAAATATGATCAGAACAGCGACACCAAAGTGAGCAAGGTTCAACTTTTTTGCTGAAACTCTCTGTGTCGGGACTGCCACTGTGTCAACACAGTGGTGTCATTGAAATGTATGAGGGGACTACGTTTTTTCACACAGTGCAAATATCGGTTTGAATGTGGTCCTATAAGGTCAGTATGACAGATCCAATGTGTCATTCTGACCTAATCATATGCCCCACAGCCCCCCCTGGCAATTAACTGATGCTCTTCAGAGCATTTTTTCAAACATTGTCTAATAGGGATAAATATATTCGTAGCAAGTAGGGGAGGCTGAAGGCTGCTCTGTGATTCTGTCCAGCTCAGTGCACTGCTCCATCAAAAATCTGCTTCAGTTGAAGTGAATTGACTTTGATTTTAGAAATACTCAAGATACACATACATGCACACTAGAATGTGAAAAATCCATGCAGTCACAGCAATGTGAGTCCCTGTGTTACTTTTGCCTTTGGTGTAGTGTTACTAACTTTGGTCTTCCTGTCTGTCTGTCTGCCTGTTTGTGGTAGGGAAGAGGAAGGAGAAGATGTCAAAAGTGGATGAGGAAGTTCGTGGGAAGAGAAACACCATTCGCCTGCATGAAACATATACTGTGGAGACGGTGGTGGTGGCAGACTCCGACATGGTGCAGTACCACGGTGCCGAGGCAGCACAGAGGTTCCTGCTGACTGTCATGAACATGGTGAGAATTCCAGAAACACAGTCTCAGTCTTCTAACTCCCCTTATAAAGTCAAATGTTAAATTTTGTTTTGTGTATAGAACTGGTACCGTTTAAAGCATTCAATCAACAGACTAGCACATTCAAAGGTTTTATTGAAAGTATGCTCACTCACTTAGACAATGATTTTTATCCTTGGATTTCACTTTTTTCTTGTCTCTCCTTGAGAATAATGTGAAGCTTCAAGTAACAATGTGCTGATAAACATTCCTGAAGCTGAGAAACAAATTTAAATGTTAAAGGCGTGTGTAGATATTGGGTTATGACAGTTGTTGCTGCTGTGCTTCATGAATGGACACATGTAAACTTAAATATTGTTTTTCTTTTTGTTTTCCTGTCTTTTATATTGGTGAAGTTTTTCTGCTGTCAACACAATTTAAATTAAAGCTGCAAGCAGCTTTGAATGGGCCCCCGCCTCCACACACGCCTCGGGAGGAGTGCCAGCTACAGTCTTGTGACCGGAGGCCGGCTGATACCACTCTGATTCTTGAAGACCATTGGGCACTGTGCGAAGGAGTTAAATATCACTTCCTACGTCCACTATGTGGCGCTAGAGAACATGCACTAATCATACACGGTGTTGCTGTGTATCAAGTGTAGATCACACAATAAAACTCCAAATTAGCCTTTAAATTATCAAGCATGTGAAATTTGGAAAAGATCTGATGATGTGGAACTGAGGTAGCACAGTTACTAATTTTGAAACAAGAAGACCGTTACAGAAATACTCCTGTTGTCAACCTGCTGATACAAAATATATTCATTCTGATAACACATAAACAATCTTTTGGAATTCATTAATTCAATTCAATGTTATTTATATAGCGCCAATTCATAAGTTATCTCATTTCACTTTTCCTATAGAGCAGGTCTAGACGTCCAGCCCTAACTATAAGCTTTATCAAAGAGGAAAGTCTTAAGCCTACTCTTAAATGTGGAGATGGTGTCTGCCTCCTGAACCCAAATTGGGATCTGATTCCACAGGAGAGGAGCTTGATAACTGAAGCCTCTGGCTCCCATTCTACTTTTGGAGACTCTAGGAACCACAAGTAACCCTGCATTCTGGGAGTGCAGTGTTCTAGTTGGGTAATATGGTATTATGAGATCTTTAAGACATGATGGTGTGTGACCATTAAGAGCTTTGTAGGTGAGGAGAAGGATTTTAAATTCTATTCTGGATTTTAAAGGGAGCCAGTCCAGAGAAGCTAATATTGGAGAAATATGATCTCTTTTCTTAGTTCTTGTCAGTACATGTGTCGCAGCATTCTGGATCAACTGGAGCGTCTTAAGGGAATTGTAATAGTCCAACCTAGAACTAACAAATGCATGCACTAGTTTTTCGGCTTCATATTGAGACAGGAGGTGCCTGATTTTTGCAATGTTGCGTAGGTGAAAGAAGGCAGTCCTTGAAATTTGTTTCATGTAGAAGTTAAAGGATAAATCCTGATCAAAGATAATCATCATAATGGTGCTGGAGGCCAGGGCAATGCCATCTAGAGTAACTATATCCCTAGATAATATGTCTCTGAGGTGTTTGGGGCCAAGTTCAATAACTTCAGTTTTTTCTGAGTTTAACATCAGAAAATTACAGGTCATCCAGGTCTTTATGTCTTTAAGGCATGCTTGAAGTTTAGCTAACTGGTTTGTTTCATCTGGCTTGATCGATAGATATAATTGGGTATCATCCGCGTAACAATGAAAGTTTATGGAGTGTTTCCTAATAATATTGCCTAGAGGAAGCATATATAAGGTGAATAGAATCAGTCCAAGCACAGAACATAAATGTGTTCATCTACCTTGATCACCCAATCTTGTCATAACAACACTTTATTGTGAAACATTAAAGGATGCAGGAACACAATACTAATATTTCACTGGCTAGGAAAGCTTGTAATTAACTGCCAGCAGATTGGATGATGTTTGTCACATGTAAATGGACTGTACTTGTATAGCACCTTTCTAGTCTTCCAACCACTCAAAGCGCTTCACACTACATATCACATTCACCCCATTCACACACATTCATACACTGCTAATCAGCCCAAAGAAAGGCACAGCCTTCTCAATTTGGGGTTCAGTATCTTGCCCAAGGACACTTCGACATGTGGGCTGGGGGAAGCTGGGATTGAATCGCCAACTTTCTGATTAGTGGAAGACCTGCTCTACCACTAAGCCACTGCTATGACTATGACTCATGAATGGCAAGTTACAACAACTTCCTTTTTCGTGGTGAATAATGAGCCATCATGGCAATGGCTTTTGATGAAAACTCACAAGCTTCACTATTAAGCATCATCAAGTTTGAGGTGGATCTGGTTAACCTGCTATAAGTACACGGCCTGTAACTTCCTGTTGCCAGTAGGTGGCGCCATGGTTATGTCTGAATATTGTCATGTAGATATCTTCAGGCTGGGACTTTTTATCATTTTTTTTTTAATCAAAAGATCTGACGATGTGGAGCTGAGGTAGTTACTAATTTTGGAATGAGGTAGCACTGTTTCTAATTTTGGAACCAGGTAGCACTGCTGTGTGCTCGCCAGAGGCTTTGTCTTAAACCATCATAAATTGACATCTTATCTAGTTTTTAAGCCATGTTTTTACGCTACACTTTTTATCCTGGCTATTGTTTTACCCATATGTTTTAACATGATAAAAGTTTTTAGTCATCGGACGTGTGGATCTTAAGTGATTTTTAAGGTGGCTGTCAACTCGAGGTGGTTCATCAGACTGCCTCCACTGCTGCTAGCTCAGCTAGGTTTGTTTTTAGCCTGATGGCTAGGCAAGCCGGTAGCTTTTCTTAAGGATTTTAAGCTTTTAGCACTTTTATGGACTAACTGCAAGCATGATGGCTGAGTGTGGATCTTGCCACCTTACCGTCTCAAATCTGAAGAAAAATATTGCTTGTCTGGAAGCCAAACTCAGAGAAAAAGACAAGCTCATCCTAGAGTTCTCCACTGTCGCCTCGGCCCAGGCAAAACACCTTGCAGTCCTCAGCTCCTCTGGCTGCGGCAACCGGAATGAGACCGTCCCATCTCACTCCCCTGACTGCTCTACTCCTGTACAGGGCAATGATCCCACTCTACCGTGGCTCTGCTCCATCATCACTGGCGCCCCGGAGCATGAAGCCGTTTCAGCTAAGCCTGAAGATCCGTGGCTCCTGAAGATCCGTGGCTCCTCATCGGTGCAAAGCCCAAAGCAATGGTTTCTACTCCTTGCTGAGCCCCAGTGGATGCACATTTACTTGTCTGCAGGGGTGGTGAGAAGGCTCCGTTGAGTTCGACTCCACATCAACCGAAGGACTGGACTGTAGCCTGCAAGGACATACATGGTGCAAAGCGCCCGCCTCCCCCTCCTTCACATCAGGACCTCCCACTGACCAACAGGTTTGACATCCTGGATATGCAGGACGCTCCCATCTTCCAGTGGTCAGGTCCTGCTTTTGCTGCAAGTTACTGAAAGAGACCATGATCAGGAGAATTTCTGGAGGTCTCATTCGTCCAGAGAAGAGAGAAGGACACTGCCCCCTCACCACAACTGTCCCCGGCTGATGGTCTCCACGATCATCGACTCTGCCTCCTCTCATCCCCCCAACTACGCTAATAGTTGGAGATTCCTCAGTAAGAAATATTCGCTTCGTTATTGCGGCCACACACTACTGTCCCAAAGCTATAACCCTCGACATTCTCGAAAAGCTCCCCGGACTCTTGGCTTCACTCCCAACTATCACGAAAATCATAGTCCATGTCAGCACCAATTACACTGCCCGTCACCAATCTGAGCTGACAAAAGCAGACTTTACCCGCCTCTTTGACCTGCTCAACAGCAGTGGAAAGCATGATTTTATTTCGGGTCCAATTCCTACACTGGGTCGTGGAATTGGCCATTTTAGCAGGATCCTCAGCTTTCATACCTGGCTCCAGTCTGTCTGCAGTACCCATGACATTGGTTTTATTAACAATTTTAACTTACTCTGGGATCGTTCTTCCTTGTTTGCACGAGACGGTCTTCACCCAAACAAGTCAGGTAGTCGCATGCTGGCGGCTAACCTGCAGCACGCTGCACTGTCCTCCTCACGTAATTGACTATTTACATCACCTGTTTCCCCTCACTCTTCTTCTTTCTCTTCTCATTATGGCCTGGCTCCAGATTATATTCCAGATTATATTTTAAACCTTTTAATACCTTTACGTAGTTTCAGATTGTCAGGCAGGAGTCTTCTGTCTCTTCCTGAGTCCAGGATGAAAACAAAGGGGGGCAGAACTTTTGCCATCGGGTCCCCAAGGCTCTGGAACAACTTGCCCGAAGAAATTAGGTTGTCAGAATCAGTGTCTTCTTTTAAGTCTCTTCTCAAAACGCATTTTTATCATAAAGCATATCCTGATCGTACCTGAGCTGTCTTTTAAAAAAATGTTTAAAATGTATTTTATAATTCACTGTGGTATTTTATTCGTCTCTGTGAAGCAATTTGTACTTTGTTTTGATAAGTGCTCTATAAATAAAGTTTATTATTATTACTAATTATGGAACCAGGTAGCAGTGTTACAAATTTTGGAACCCAGAATTCACTGCATTGCCACGGCAAAAGTTTCACAATTTAGCATGAAAACGGTCTTTAGATTACCTTGCCCAAATTTGAAGTCGATTGGATTAATTCTCTAGGAACAGTTCAACATCAAAAAATTGCTAAAATTTGCCAAACTTTGCTGCATCTCCACAGCAACGCCGTTTGAGTAAACCTAAAAATCTTCGCAATTTAGTGTCACAAAGGTCTTTAGATTGCACTGCCCAAATCTGAAGTCGATGGAGAAGTTTGTTAAAAAGCCTGTAAATAGCAAAAAATGACATGTTAAATTCAAAATGGCTGACTTCCTGTTGGATTTAGGGTATGGCTCCAAGCTTTTCTTTAAGTCAAGAGATGATACATCTGCCTCCCAAATTTCGTACATCTAGCTGAAATGTAGCGCGAAGGCTACTTCTTTGAAATTTTGTAGAGGGTGCTATTGGCCCATTTTGTCACATTCAAGCCAGTGACCCATATCAGACAACAAAATCCACTGTTTCTGACACGTGTGCCAAGTTTCGTGAGATTTCAAGCATCCTTAGCACCTCAATAACAGCTTAATTTTTCATGCCGAATAATAGGTTACCATGGCATTCAATGAAAGCTTTACTGTATAGCACCCATGTCTTAAGGCTTTGCTGCCCAAATTTGAGGTGGATATGCTTAACCTGCTAGGAGGAGTACATCAAGTATAAAACATGTAATTTCCTGTTGCCAGTAGGTAGCGTTATGACTGAATATTGATGTCTTCAGGACGGGACTCGTATCAAACATGTGAAGTTTGGGACAGATTTGATCATGTACAGTCCAGTTACAAGATACTTCCTGTTTTATGGCAAAACATGGAAATTCTAAGCCATGCCACAGACACGCCATTTAACTTATGTACAAACTTTGAAGAACTTTTTATCCTGAAGGTCTTTAAATTAGACTGCCCAAATTTGAAATCAATCCTATTAATTCTCAAGGAGGAGTTTGTTAAAGTACGGAGCCTGTAAATGGCAAAAATGGCCTAAAATTGTACAGTAAATTCAAAATGGCTGACTTCCTGTTGGGTTTAGAGTATGGCTCCAAGAGTCTGGACGTGATACATCTGCCTCCCAAATTTTGTACATCTAGGTCAACGTTAAAGGCAGTGGCTTTAACTTGTGAACTGTAAGGGGGCGTTATCGAGCCAATTTGCCACACCCAATCCCAATACCCATATCTGATATCTATTTTTGCCAAGTATGACGTGTGTGCCAATTTTCATGAGTTTTTGAGTAGCTCTAGCACCTAATTTTTGCGATAAAAGATGACAAGTAATAGCAAAAATAATAATCCTTTGAATTTAAATAGATTCTTGTCACAGATTCGTGGTGTTCAGGCCCTAATTAAAGCTGCAAGCAGCGATGAATGACCGCACATCACCTTGGCATGGCTGCTAGAGGTGGTACGACGCGGCTCTGAATTTGCACGTCTTCTGGACACTGCACGATGGAGTTAAATGTCACTTCCTGTGTCGCCTCTGTGGCGCTAAAGAACACCCACTAAATATACGGCATGTTACCGTATATGAAATCTACACGACACCCTGAAAATTTCATGTAAATCAAATGATGATTGTTACGCAAGGCGTACTTCCTGCCAGTAGATGGCGCAATTAGTACAGCTCCTAATTGGCTTGTAGATATCTTCAGGCCAGGAGTCTTATCAAACATGAAATTTGGAGCAGATTGGACCATGTACACTCAAGTTACAACAACTTATTTCACAGCGAATAATGCGTCGCCATGGAAACAGCGTTTGATTGAAACTCATAATCTTCACAATGACGTATCATCAATGTTTTATGACTTTACGGAACAAAGTTGGAGTGGATCTGGTTAAACTGCTAGGAGTAGTTTGTAAAACTATAGGGACTGTAACTTTCTGTTGCCAGTAGGTGGCGTTATAAGTATGACTGAATATTGGCATGTAGATGTCTTCAGGGTAGGACTCTTATCAAACATGTGAAGTTTGGGTCAGATTTGACCATGTGCACTCAGGGTACAACAACTTCTTGTGTCATGGCGAAAAATCGCCATTAGACCACCACCAGCCCACATGTCGAAGTGTCGTTGGGCAATATACTAAACCCCAAATTGCTCCAGAGAGCTGTGCCTTCTGTATGTGAGTGTGTTTGAATGAGTTAGTTTCTTTAAACTGATGTGTGGCACCTGCAATCAGTGTGTGAATGGGGTGAATGTGATGTAGTGTGAAGCGCTTTGAGTGGTCGGATGACTAGAAAGGCGTTATACAAGTACAGTCCATTTACCATTTCATCAATGTCTTATGACTTCTGCCAAAATGTGAGATGGATCTGGTCCTCCTGCTAGGAGGAGTACTTCAAAGTATAAAACACTAATAATGATTTCTACAAAAACAGTAGGTTCCTGACACTGAAATTATCAATTACAATTACATTCAATCTACAAAATGTTGGAAAATAGTAGAAAAATGCCCCTCGCCATTTCCCAAATTCAAAGGTACAGATCTTTATTGGACCACTGGATTTTTTTGATGTTGAACTGCTCCTAGAGCAGTCAATTGAGAATGACTTCCGGATGGGAGCCGAAACGTCTTGATTCTGAAAACAGTGTCCAGATGACTACGACTGAAACCTTTTCTACGATAGAACACTCCTGGACGAATGAGAGACTACACCGTCTGCTCCTAGAGAATTAATCCGATCGACTTCCAATTTGGGCAGTGTAATCTAAAGACCATTCTGATGCTAAATTGCAAAGCTTTTTATGTTTTCTCAAGTGGTGTTCCAAAATTAGTAGCAGTGCTATCTGGTTCCAAAATTAGTAGCAGTGCTACCTTGTTTCAAAATTAGTAACTGTGCTACCTCAGCTCCACATTGTCAGATCTTTTCCATATTTTACATGTTTGATAAGAGTTCCGGGTTGAGGACATTTAAAGGCTAATTAGGAGTTATATTGTGTGAGCTATACTTGATATATGGCAACATCATGTATAATTAGTGCGTGTTCTCCACAGGGGATGACTCCTTCGCTCAGTGCCCGATGGTCGTGAAGATTCAGAGCTGTGTCAGCCGGCCTCCGGTCACAAGACTGCGGTTGTCGCTCCCTCCAAGACGCGCGTGGAGGAAAAGTATTTCTTATCCAATTACTCAATTAATCGATGGAATAATCAGTAGAATACTGGATTACTAAAATAATCAATAGCTTCAGCCCTAGTCGTGTTGTCAGATATCTTGTTTTGTCTGACCAAAATGCAGGTTGTAAGGATGTAAAACAGATAGAAGCAGCACATCCTCACATTGGAGATGCTGCAACCAGAGAACCAGAGCATTTTTGCTTAAATTATTATAATGTACTAATCATTACATTTTCTCCAGTGGTCTTCCAGTGTTGGACCAGTATGACTGTAATGTGGCATGCTGGAAGTAGCTTTGCAGGGCAGTAATATAATCTAGTAGTAGTGCTGCTCCGTCTCTTATAGGTCTACAACATGTTCCACCACCAGAGTCTGGGAGTCAGGATCAACATTCGTGTCACCAAGCTGGTGTTGCTTCACAGCCGCCCAGTAAGCCTGATTTTTTACCCTCTTTGCTGACTGTCATCAGATGCTGGCCCCACCCTGTGTGTGTCTGTGTGTTAGGAAGGTCAAGCCCATCAGGAAAGACATTCCCTCTTTTTCCTTTAAAATGCTCTGTCCTGTGTACTCTAAAATAAAGTTTCTCTGTCCAAATGAAAGATTCTAAGTAATCTGCAACAACTAACAAAATTTGTTACTCAATCTTTATTTTTTCCATGTGAAGAGTTTTATCTGATGTAATGCAAAGTATTCATGCACATCTACTTAGCAAGAATACTTCGGTCCCCATGCATGTGAAAGCTTTTGAGTTACTAAAAAGGTTTGTGAACAGTCCTTGCAGGTTCAACTTGCATGTATAAGCTAAAGTGTTAAGCATGGGGAAATACACCCATTGATATAGGGCGCACATATATTTTTTAGCATCTCTCTTATACTGCAACAGTTTAACTCTTTTGGCGAGCTGCTGTAACAAAAGTGTATATATATATATATATATATATATATATATTATATAAATATCTCAAAGTATTTCTGATTCTGATTCTTTATTTAAGCTTTGAATAGTTATGTTCACTCATGTGAACAATGTGAATTTAACCCTCCTATTATGTTGCCAGTGAATTTGACCCATTTTACGTTGTCTAAAATACCTGATCTTTTCCACCCTCATTTAGGATCATGACTTTAGGTGTAAAATGTGGACACACTGATCTGTTGTGGAATGTCTTAACCTAATTTGCATACAGTGATGATTGTTTTGACACAGACACAAAATAAAAGTGTGTCTTTCTTGTTGTGACTGATTTTATTATGTTGACTGGTTGACTGAGCTGTCCCACACTTGCTGCAACAGATTTTATGAGCGCCAAAAAACTGAAGACTGAAACATGCTTCTGCACGTAGGTAAACATGAAAGTAGGGTAATTTGGAGACATTAGGCATTTCTTTTATACCTGTACGTTGTATATCATACTGCTGAATTAAAAAAATAAAATTTTTGGCCATGGTAGGTCCACCACTTTGGTCCATACTGACATAACTCTACAGCTATTAGATCGATTGACATTGAATTTGGTTCAGACATTCATGGTCGCCAGAGGATGAATCCTAATGACTCTGGTGCTCCTCTGACTTTTCATCTAGCACCATAAGGTTGATTTTTGGCTTTTTGTCTCAGAGAGCCGCTAGCATGGCTGTACACTCTTAGTCTTGTTCTTGAAAGTGAAAATTCTTGCATTACGTTAATAGAAGAATTGTCAAAATGGAATTGTTTTAAAAAAAATGTTCATCAAATAGTTGTTAAATATAGTGTAAATATCAAATTATGTTAGATTTCCTCTTTGTGAATTGTCTCACAGGCCACGATAAAATGTTACTACTTTCAACTAACTATTTGCATGTTTGTGATTGTATTTAAACAGTGTGGGTCAATATGACCCATAACATAATGGATGTACTTTTTTCAACATAATAGGAGGGTTAAAGATAAAGGCAACATTGTGACAAAGTACCAGGAGAGGATGAAGTTAATCTCCTCTGTATCTGCTCTTCAGGAAAAGCTAAAGGTGGGCCATCATGGAGAAAGGTCTTTAGAGAGTTTCTGTCATTGGCAGTATCAAGAGTTTGGGGGGCCACGATACCTTGGCACCAACCATGTTCCTGGTGGAAGGGATGACATCCCACCAGTGGACACTGCTGTGCTGGTCACCAGGTATGTAGCTAGAACTTCCTCAGATGAATGAATGGTAATGAATGATAAATGTCTTAAATGTGGTCTCCACCATCTTGCTTAGCACGGGCTAGATGGAGTTAGGTCCCCTACCTCAATGTTGAATTACTTCTTAATCAATAGAAACAAACTGTAGAGTTCAATATGATATAGGTTTAATGCATTATTAAATAAGCGTTATCAGCACACATCTGTCCCATATATACGGGCTAGTAGCAGCCTACTAAACCTACTAGTAAGATCAGGAGGCTGTTATCACCCATTTATTTCAGTGATCCAATGCTGGGGAAGTCCAGAAGGTGCAAAAGGCCTGTTATCAGGCATATGCGTCGAAATACTACGCGTCACCTTGAATGTCATGTGACTGCCAAGTTTCTTCTGTGAAAACAAAACGGCGGCCATTTCTTTTATTCTCAGTGGAAAATGCAATATTTTAAGATAGTTTTGGAATTAACATGCGTTTTGAACATTTTTACAGAGAAATGTGCATTTTATTTTCATAATCTTCGTTCAGTGCATGTATTTGATCTTTAGTTACTACGAAGGTTCTTTCAGAACTCGATTGTTGTTATGGTGGTTGCTAAGGACACTGCTATGGTTGAAACCATAGCTGTGGCTGAAACCATGTAGCTTGCATGTTATTGTCTTTGCGTTCTGTCACCAGATCTACTGTGAATCCTGCTTTCAATCTAAAGAAATTGCATAAAAAGCCATCAGAACTCGGTGGAGTGCACGTATTTAAAGGTCTGGTCCCAGGCAACTAACTACAGCATTTGGCTCAAGTGCGTCTCTGGTATCTGAACAACAATAAAACAACAGAAGAAGAACTACAACTCATTAAAAATAACAGAAGAAGAAGTAATTAAGGAAAATGGGTAAGACTTTTATTAGCTATTTTGTGTGAAATAAGAAATAGTTACTCATTAGCCATCTTAATATAGAAAGTTGCATGACATGCAAACGGTACTATGGTTACTTGAAAGGTTTGCATGTCAGCTAACGATAGCCAGTAACCTAGCTTACCGGGTGGTGTTATAACGTGTTAACATAACTAACTTAAGATGTATTGACATCGTACAAACTGTAATAATGAATACAATAAACGAGCATATCAAATAATCATCAAGTCCCCTTACATTGATAATATGCACCATTTAGTGTTCATGCTAAGGATATTAACATTAATTACACTAGGAATGGAGCGTGGCATCCTCAGTGTCAATAACATTGACGATGTAACTGATTTTAAAGTGTTAAACAATAACACAACTGATTACACTATTTAGTTAAATTCTGAAATACAACCTTTCTTCTCTTGGCGCTCTATTTGGACTGTGCAATGTTTCTATCAAATCTGAGTAATCAGTGAATTTGTTTGATACCATTATGCTGAAGTAGACTGAAATGGCATGCCAGTTTTAATTATTTATCATTCAAGCTAAATATGGCTGAGACACGTAAATGTATGGTATGCATTTGCAAATCTAAAAATGAGATGGTAGTAGCAATGAGATAGCTATGAGAGAAATGTGAGTTAATCTACTACTACTGCTACTATTACTGTTTAGTTCTATCATGACCCCTTTTGTGTTGTAATGTTGTAAACAATCATTTTTGTTGATGCATGGCTGAGCTTGATATGACCCGTTAATTGAGCTAAATTCCTTATAATCTCAAAATGACATATGGAGCTATGATCTACATTTGTAACTAACTCGTTTTCCTTTTTTTCCTTTAACACCAAGCAGAGCGAACAATAACAGAAGGAGGGACCCAAGACATTCTGACATCATTCTTTGACAAAGGGATGACTCGGGTTGGGTCACCCCTCATCAAAGATGCCTGCTCAGCCACAGGTTTAACTACCTCTGTCATAGAGGTGTGGTTTATTTTCTGGCTATTCTTATTAAATTTACAAATGTAAATGTATATTTGTCTGTTGCAGTAGTGTTCTGAGAATTTTGCAGCTGAAACTCACATGAAGGAACAGGGAATTGATATTTATATATATTTTACACAGGTAAAATAATGTTGCTAAAATGGTTTTCTTCACTTTAGTGGTTACTTACATTTTTTCTATTCAGAACTGGATTGGAAATTACAAGAGGGTTTTCAAGTGTCCCTCCCGTCCACCCAAGCCAAAAGTCCTGACAAGATATTTGTCAGGTTATAATCTCTTTCGTAGGGATGTTTTGTAATTTGGGAAAGCTTTTAGACTAATACTTTATGTAAACTGGTGAAGGCTGTATGCTTTTGGAAATATATGTCCATCAGCATTTCATTTCCATCTTTTTTTTGGCCACAAAACAACCAAAAAAAAACCCAACACAATCTTAAAAATATATATAATTTATTATAACACAGCAACCCTAGAAGTGTTTCTAACTTGCCATGAGTTGCTGTCATAAGAGGACACAATGCTACCTGTGGAGACAATAGCCGTTTTACACAGAGATTCTGCAATAGGGCCGTCATCACGCCGCCTTCATGTTTTTACACTGAACCAAACAACGGCGGCATATTTCTGCCCCAGTGCCCCAAGATGCAAGCTCTGTCTGCACTGTGTGTGACATTGATTTCCATGACAAGAGCAAGAACAGGAAGATGTGGCACTCCTGGTCACACACGGCATGTGGCTTCAAACGTAACTTGTGTACTCATTGCCAGGATTAAGTTGGAGATTATGCAATTAGCCTTAGGTAAGACAATTGTACTTTTTTGTATTTGGTTGTTGTTGTTATTATTGCAGTTGATGCTTACTGTTTAATTAATGTTTTCGTTATTGTACAATCAAACAACGCACAATAAGGCTGAATTTCAGATTGAGTCCTTGAGAATGTTATAGCTGTTATCAAAGAAAAGTATAGCCAACCCCACTTTTTCTAATTGCACAAACATTTTGTATTTTGATTGTATTTTGTCTGTAAAGCACATTGTGTATTTTCTTTAACCATGTTTATGAAATGTGCTTTCTAAATAAAGTTTTACTTGACTTGACATGATATAACAATACATGAGTACAGTATGTGGCAAGAGGAGAGATTCAGAGGAAGGACAAATGCCATGGGATTTTCTGGGCATCAAATTTTACTATTACAGGTGGGTATTGTTATACAAGAAGAGTATTACAGGAACAAATGTAATTATATAACATCCAACTGGCCAAGTGACTGGCAAACCTAACAACATGGATAACTATTCCTGGATTACTATTAACATATTTATAAAAACTAAACTTACATCACATGATTGTTAAAGTGTAATTGAAAAACATTCCCATTCCAAAGACAGTCCCTTGAATGTAATAATGTAAAAATGAGTGATGTCCTGACATAAGCACCTGTACCTTCATCTCATTAGGATGTTCTGGGGACTAGGGATATGATGAAGATCAAGTTATTATGCTCCAAACACATTCCTTAATGAGGAGAATGTTGTCACTTGTGTTTGATATTAACTGTATATGACATGAATTAAATCGTCCAGTCTGGAATGGAAACTTCGTCTACCAAGTTTATTGAATGCTGATCTTTATACACCTGTGCTTTCATTACTCACATGCGCAGCATTGTCCCCTGATTACATCGTCAGTATATCGCAAATAGTCGAATAGTACCACGTTGCCAGATCTTGATCTTGTTTTTTACATATTGCTCATCTACTATCATATTGCACCAGTGCGGTTGTTAACCTAGTAGAGGCGGAGTGGTCTCGTAATGCATGAAAACTGCAGATGGAACCTAACAACCACTCCTAGTGGTTTTTAGGGTCACTTGTCCAAAACATGGATCCCGATTTATTTTCCATGGATTACTGCAACAACTGTGTAACAGTATACAAATAAACCAACATCTTTACCTTTTCTTAACAATGATCATCTAGATCTATTGTAATAACTAGTTCGGCTGCACTACATATTTTATATATTCAGTAGATATAACTTTTTAGGGTCCTATGTACTGCTACTTCCTGAACCGTAAGAACTACGGTATCTCTAGAATACTAGCTAAAATATCTGAAATAAACCAAGATCTTTGCTTTTAATTAAGATAGATCATATAGATGCAGTGTAATTACTAGTTCGGCTGTACTAGATATTTTATATGTTCAGTAGACCCTATCTACAACTGTACTTCATAAGCCAGAAGAACTACCAACCCCCAAAAACATTTCTAGAATACTAGCTAAAATATATCTTAGTTACTGTAAATATCTTAAATATACTATTATTTTTGTTATTTTATTAAGATAGATCATCTAGATGCAGCGCAATTACTAGTTTGGCTGTACTAGATAGTCATCACAATCATTTTACGACCCTATTTACCTGAAGATCTACACTGTGGTGTTGATTTGTATCAAGATGCATGGCTTGGCTCTAGGGAATTGTAGTTTTTTTTCCTAGAATTGAAAGTTATAAATACTGAATTGAGAGTACACTGAGGGGTTTAAGGGGATGGTAAAAACATAAGTGTATTGAGATTTTAAATATCTAATTGTTAAATGGTTGAAAATATATTTTAACCATACTTAACCCATATTTGACAGTTCACCCAGTTGTGGACTATCCTCACATGATAGCCGAGGTCAAGAGCTCTCTAAAACAGTTGGTCCCATGTCTGTAGCACCTATTGTCGCTGAATTATAAATCTTCAAATATGCACTGAGGTCATGGTTCAAAGCTCGGTTTTAATTTTCTAATTTCATGGAGACAAGCCATCCCAGGCCTAGTTTCAGAAGTTTCAGAAATCATGACCCGGTTACTCAAGATAATCCACAGATTTGTTGTGAGCAGTTTCATGTAGGAACTATTTTCTCTCTACCAACAGTTTAACATTACATCATATCCAATTTGTTATTTTGTTCAAGTAAATTATCTGAGTACTTTCTCTGCCACTGCAACTGCAACTTATAGTAAGTCAATGTATAGTCAATGAGCAATGCATTGTTACTAAATATTCAAGGTGATGATTATAAGATGTAGTCTATCCATAGAAGATACACACTACTGAATCTTGGCTTTCTGTTGTTATATTACATACAAGTATGTATGTATGTATGTATGTTGTTCTGAGTATTGTGCTTTGTCTGTCAAAGCACTTTTTAAACTCTGTTTTTAAAAGGTGCTATACAAAGAAAGTTATTACTACTTCATGTTAATAGATGAATGCCAGCTGTAGGAGCATAAAAGCTCAGTGAGCTGAGATTTTGTCTAGATTGTTTCAAGCTGAGAAAGTATGGGACCCCCAACAGTATATAAACTATGAACTAACCCAACTGTAGAAATGACACAGTGGCATAAACAATTATCTTGACAATTGAATTCATTGATTAAATGCAAATACAGACAGTCTTCTGCCCTCAGCTTGCATTTTTCTTATTTTGCTTTGGCAGCAAGCTAAACAAAGGCTCAGTAAAGGTCGCAGACGGAAATCAGGGTAAAACTCTCTTTACTGAAGACCAATTTGTGAAACTGTAACACAAATGAACAAAGATATTGAAAAAATGCTATCTTTTACAAAGTTACAATCACTTCACATAGCTCAAAACAGTTTGTAAGATACATATGAATCACCTTTACATAATCTAGAACATAGTAATGTTGAGATGAATAAGCAATATAGCATCACAATTATGTGCCTCATGTTACATTTAGCATGTCACATGTAAATAGTTCTCAAACATACACACAACTTATCAAAAATAAACGATCAAATGTTATTGCATAGATTAAGCTTTTACATTTACAGATTGTGCCTTTTCAAGAGCAAAACAACAAGGATGGACATCGAGGCACCTCTACACTCTGCACCATGAGCTCTGAAAATGTATTACTAAAAGTGACAAAGTTCTTAAAGTGGCCACTAGGTGTCAGTATGTACAAAGTAAATTAGAATATTACCAGGACCAGGATACTCCCCGCCTGACCTCAAAAGATGTCGCACTAGACTTACGGAACAGTAATAAATGTCAACATTGTACAGTAAAGTCAAGATTGTTTGGCTACCACTCTAAGTTGTTTCCTTAGAAACCAAAAGAACAACCTCTGAGAATGGTCTCAGAAAGAACCTTTGTTCACCTTTCTTTATGACTAAGACGGAGTAGTCCCTCATTCGTCCAGGAGTGTTCTATCGTAGAAAAGGTTTCAGTCGTAGTCATCTGGACACTGTTTTCAGAATCAAGACGTTTCGGCTCCCATCCGGAAGTCATTCTCAATTGTGAAAAAATTGGACGGGAACTTTCTTTATGACTTTTACTTCAACCTTTCTAACTTTGCCGTCCTCACTTGGGTAGGTTTTAGTTATGATCTAAACTGGCCAGTCAATTCTTTTCTCCTGGGCAAATTTCAGAAGCACAATGTCTCCATTCTGTAGGTTTGGCTTAGCTGTGTGCCACTTGAAGGACAGCTTCATCCATCAGGCTGTCAGGAAGCTGAACTCGCTCCCAAACTTGCCCCCCCGTCCCTCTTCTGCCCCAGGCACCACTGAACTATGACCCCCCCCCCCCAGATCCCACATCCCCAGGACCTTCTACTGACATACGATGTCATGCTGGTTTGCACTTTATCTGCCATGTGCCTTGCGCTGCTTTTAGTCAACCTATTTTTATTTTATTTTATTTTTTATTATGTCTCTGTTTTTTGTATTCCCTTATTGTATAGTTTTAGCTTATATTTTATATTTGATCTAGATTTTAGGCTCTACTGTTAGTGTTATCTGTATGCACTGGGGGTCTGAGAGTAACGCAATTTCGATTCTCTGTATGTATGTAATGTACGTGTGGAAGAATTGACAATAAAGCAGACTTGACTTGACTTGACTTGTTACATCCTTGAAGTCCACTCAAATATTCATTCTTCCATCTTCCCCAGAAGACATTGGTTAAATACTGAACATGACACCACTGAGCTCTGCATAGATCGTGATTTTCAAATTGGCCAGGTGGTACTGGTGGAGCTCCAACTTTTTGCGTGAGCAACATTGCTGGTGTTAGTATCATCGGTTGTTCTGGATCAGTGGAAACTGCAGTTAAGGGATGAGCATTCACAATTGCACTCACTTCTGACATGAATGTTACTAAAACTTCATGTATGAGCCTTGCAGGGCTATGTTGGGCAACTCCAATCATGCAAGTAAATATGACTGCCCATCTTTTAGCTTCTGCCTGGCATCCTCATGTTTTCCTGGCTGTGACTGGCCATGGACTGCAGACATCCAGCCCCACATATGTAAATGGTGGGTCTATGTGTAATCTGTCCGCTGGTAAATCTGCCATGATCTGCTCCTCTTGTTTGCCTCTCAACTTGCAACAGGTGATGCAGTTAAAAATGGAGCTGCTAACTGATCTCTTACCTCCAACAATCCAGTAGCCACCTCCCCTGATGGCACCTTCCGTGAGATAATGGCCTTGGTGACACACCTTCTCATGGAAGTGTCGAATCAAAAGCTGGGTAACATGGTGTTTACCAGGTATGAGAGCTGGATACAGTTCTTCAGGTGGTAGTTGAGCTCTCCCCAGCCGACCTCCTACTCTGAGACACCCTTCTGTGTCAATGAATGGACAGAGTTTGCTGAGAGGACTTGACCTTTGCACAGATTGACCTTGTTCTAAGTGTTTAAATCATCATCTGCAGACTTCTCTCTGGACAATTTGAATGATCGTAGCTTTAGCCTGCTTTAGCTGCTCTTCCTCCTTACGTTTGTTGCAAATGTGTCATCCGTGACAGACATCTCCTGTCCCGGGCTTGAAGGAACTGGCTATGTGTTGCATTCGTGCTACGGCCTTTAACAGGGAGCTCCATATGGAACCTTGCACTTCCAAGGTTTCTTTGTGACAAGCTAGTAACACAGGTAACCCACTCAGGACGAAGCTCTGCATCTGTTTCAGGACTAATGAGGGCGTAAGGCAAGAATTGGAGGCCCTGCAAGCCAATTTGATGAAGTCAGTTGCTCGGAGGGAAGTCCTCGGCTTGCGGCATCAGCTGAATTAAGATGAGTGGGCACAAAGTTCCACTGATCCGGTTGTGTAGAGTGTCTAATGCGCTGTACTCGGTTGTGAACACAAACATAGAAATGCCTTGTCTCATTGGAGATGTATCCAAGCACTACCTTAGAGTCAGTGTAGAATCTCAAATCATCCATTGTAGTGTCCAGCTATTCTTGAAGCATCTCTGCTACTTCCACTGCCAGTACAGCTGCACATAACTCAAGTCGAGGAACAGTGACAGCTGGCTTTGGGGCACGTTTTGCTCTGCCGAAGAGGAAACCAACTTCACTAAGACCATCTGCGTCAGTAACTTTCAGATAAGCTACTGTACCTACAGCTTTAGTGGAAGCATTGCAAATAATTATCTCTTTCTTGTGTGCAGTAGACAATGAATTAGAGGTATACAATCTCTGGATTTTAGTTCTTGCAGATGTTTAAGGGAATCTTTCCATTTTTGCCATCGCTCTTGTTTCTCTTTGGGCAGAACAACATCCCAATCATTTGCATCTCCAGAGATATCTCTCAGGATGGAGCGACCCTCAATGCTTACAGGTACTATAAATCCTAGAGTATCATACAAGCTGTTGATGGTAGAAAGCACTCCTCGCTTTAGTGTAAGGTTTGTCGCTGATGGATACTTGAAATACAAATGTGTCTGTTGACAAGTCCCAGCACAATCCTAAGCTTCATTGAATGGCTGGTGAGTTTACACCAAGATCATGATGACGTGGCTGTTGGATGAGATTGTGTAGGCGTAAGTTGGATCGTGCTAGCATCTGTTGAGCTCTGCTCAGTACATCAACGGCCACTTCTGAACTGAAAGATTTCAGCCCGTTGTTCACATAGAAATGGCGCTCAATGAAGAGCCTTGTATCACTTCCATACTCCTGCTCTCCCTCTACAGCTGTTCTCTTGAGCCCATATACAGCTACTGATGGGGAGGGACAATTGCCAAAAACGTGGACCCTCATGCAGTATTCCACAATGTCTCCAACATCTTGTGATCCTGAAACCACAAGAAGTGCAGGTAATCTCAATGTTCTTCTTTGACCAGAAAGCTGTGAAACATTTGCTCATTGTAAAGCGGCGGCAGCACCTTTGTCCTGTCTAGATGACAGCAGACCGCAGGCATTTGTCAATTTCTTCAATCTTCAATAGAACCTCTTTCCTGAAATACAGTCTTCTACCAAGTAGGCCTTCTCTTCAGATGCCCTTTTTGCTGTGTTCCACAACACAAACAGCCTCTGCTTTACTGACATGTTTCCATCGACTGTCTTGTTGGTCATGGTTGTCCCGATGGGGTTATCAATCTGAATTACTTCATGGTAATCCAAGGCATGTGGCTGAGGTGTTGAACTCTTTCAGATTTTGTTTGATCTTTGTTTGACAAATCAGAGAGATCTTCTTTGAAAGTCTTATTGCAGTTTTCTGTCCCTCTGCAAAACATAAGGCCAGTTAAGGTTTATGATGGGGGAAAATGTTAACCAACTGTCACATTCCATATATTTACTGTACGTGCATATTTTCTCACAAGGCCTCATAAAAACTGGCGCTGTAAGACAAGCCTATTGATAGCCCGCAGTGAGTTCTTTCATTTCTTGTCTTCAATTACACTTCAGATGTGTAAACACGATTTACTTGCCAGAGGCCATCTTTCACAAAGACCATGTTTCCTCTCCCTCTCCTTTATTTTCTTCTCCAATCTGAAAGTGGTACATAAACACAGTGACATGCTTCATTGTGCTCATCAGTGCCCAGGCTTCAATCCCCTAGACAGTATAAAATAAATGTCTTGACTGTGCAGTATACATTTTATTTATGAAAAAATTCAGACAAAGGGTCTCAATGGCCATATTGCTACAGATGCATTGATAAGTTTGTAAGTCTGTATCAAGTGCATGTTTAAAGGGGACATATTATGCAAACTGCACTTTTTCCATTTTTTTTCAACATAAATGTGTCCCCGGTGAGTATGGAGATACCCAAAATATGAGAAAAAACAATCCTCTCTCTTTTTTTCCTGCCCCATCTTTTGGTAAATGTGTGTACAAACACATGTCTAGATTTGGCTCCCCTTCTTACATCACATGCAAGCTCATTAGAATAGTAACCGTAGTAAGCTAAAACTAAAATGTCTGTCTGAAACATTTTATTTCAGATAGAGGATGAACTTAGGGGCTGCATAAAGGGCCTTAATAAGATAAATAGGATTTTTCTGGAATTGTGAATTATGCAAAGCTACTCAGGTGGAGTTCCAGGAAAGAGCTGTAAATTAGCACAATAGGTCCCCTTTAAAATTAAGAGGATAGATAAGGCAAACAAATTCAGAGTCTTTATTTTTAAATTTTCACCTTAAGGCTTTTGCATGATTCACCCGATTCAACATTATTTATTTACAATTATTATCAGTTTAATATCAGTAATATTAGTATCACCGTTATGTATGCAAGTAAGGTAATACTTACTTTTCCAGGTCATGAGTGCAGCTGGTCACACTGCTCAAGCCTTGACTAGGAAAAGTAAGTAAATAACAAATAAATATAGTGTAACAAAATACACTTCAAGAGACGCACAACCACCAAGTCATAATGTTCAGTTTTGCGTTATCAATTAATTTTGTGGTTGTCCAATGTCAAACAAACATTCTATCCATTTGAAAAGAAATGGTTTAGCATAGTGAAGTATTTTATTTGTTTCTATATTAGTGTGTGTCAGCGTATGCTAGAGCAAGGGTGCTGGGAAGTGCTCTTTATGTGTGAGCGTGCATACGTGCGTGTGTCTGTTTGAACGTATGCTAGAGCGAGGGTGCTTGGAAATGCATGTGTGCATGTTTGTGTGTGTTAGATAGATGGAAGGGGGGACTGCATATTGTATATTTGTATTTATATCTGTTGACAGACAAACAGTTTTGTGTAGTTCTGCACCTTAACCACCTGAATTTCTCTATCTGGGATAATAAAGTTCACCATGACCTTGTAACTATTAACTTTTGTAGTGTTTTAAGTTAAATGTATAGACATTAACTGGGAATAAATCTATACTTAATTCACACTACAGTAAAGAGGGAGGACAGTATTAAATATAGTCATACATTACCCGCTCAGGTGAATGCTGTTGTTCTCTAATAAAAGCATCAGCATTATCTTGTGGGGGTAAAGGAGTGGTTAAAGTGCTTAGGTCCTTCAAAACTACTTTCAGATAACTTCTTCCTTGGAAGTCCAAACAGTCCATCCGCAGCAAGACTTCCACCATACTACAATAAGTGATAAAATAAATTTAATTGTATGGCACTAGGTATCTGTTTGTAACTTTCAAATTTAACATTACTAGGGATGTTCCTCTAAGTTTTTGGACATTAAAATGTTTAGACGTTGATCCTGATTTGAGTTATTTGATGCTTTATTGAGTATCTTATTCACATTTTCTCATTCTACATAACTCAGCAGCACCACACTTAATTCAAATACACTGAAGTCAGTAAAACGAATCCAGTTCAGCTACAGTAATGTACTGTATGCCTGATGTATAATGCTACCCTTGACATAATAGGCCCATGTATTTGTTTTGTTGTATTTGTTGTTTTGTTTCATTTATTATTAAATTGATTGAGAAAATAAAATTCTGTGTACCTGTGGACAAAGAAGACAGTGTGTCCCATCAGTTATCTCCCAAGATGACGCAGTGTAGATAACTGGTATCGCAGGTTTCTGTATTCCTTATAGGACTCATTGATGACAATGCCATAGAGGTCTTGGCACTGTAAGGCAAACAATCATATTCACAGGACTGTCATTAAAATGTGTTTTTAAAATTGGAAGCTCTCATGTAAAGGTGATGGTAAAAGAGGAATAATATGGATAGAGGCTACTATAAAACAAACCTTGGAAGACACTGAAGATTGCTAAATTGCTGCACATATAGCCTTCAGTGATGCACCACATTCAAGCTGCAACTGGCAGATCATGTCCATGAGCTTGATGGAAATGACACTTTGGGGTTGCTTATCAGTTGCTGGCCAAAGGCTGTAATGTAGCAGTGTTGCAACATCCATTTCACTCTTGCAAAATTGGATCCAAACATCATGAGGCCTTCCTAGAATTCATGACAGAGATTGAAAAGCTGTGAATTGTTGTTGTACGTTCTTGTTTTTCATAATTTACTTCTTTGTGTACTTTTGCAGGGTGGATGTGATGGTTTTATGATCTACAATGTACATACAAACATTAATTACCTTGATAATTAATTACCTTATTTCACATTGGTGGCCATCCTTTCTTGACCAATACCATCTGAATCATCTGAATTCTCTGATGAAATTCATCTTCCTTAAAGATACAGATCACAGCATAAACTTTCTAGAGCACAGTAAATTACAACATGACATAAGAATAAGAGACATCTGCTACACCTAGGTGTAGGAGGAGAATTTATCTTGCACTTTGCAATGCCCTCATGGTGTCATTTTTCCTTGACTGACTGGTGTTAGGCTATGGGTGGAAGTCACTACTGGCTGCTGCTGGTGAAAACAACAGTTTCTTTATAAGGACACGGATTGTTGACCATCCACTTAAAAATGGACATTGTTTATCGTATTAGCACAAATGAAAAGTTTCACTTTCACTGTGCAAAGGTAGATCAACTGGATCAAGGAGCTGAATAGTAGCATATCTTCTTCTTTTGGTTAGGCAGTTAGCTAGCATTAGGTAGTAACTTAGGTAGGGAGCTAACGTTGCTTCAACAAAGGAAAGCTACAGAAGCCTCTATCTAATATCAATAAAAATAACAGAATAATATTTATACCATGTTTGCAACTACTGCTTTTGTTTTTGTTGTTAACGTTACTGACCTGCTGTTATCCATGTCTGATTCCCACAGTCTTTCATAGATTATTCCCTTGTGTGCATGTGTGTTGGCATGTTGCACACAGGTATATGCTTCACTTACCAGTTGCTTAGTAACAAAAGTAAACGTAATGTAATGTAGGTAATGTGTGACAGTCAATAAATAATCTGACAGCCTTTTGTTCAGAGGAAACAATAACTTTAATTTACTTTGACAGTAATATCAAGAGGTTATATTTTCTATTTTCTGTTTAGTTTGGGATTAACAGGGAAAGCGCCCACGACCAGATGATGTGTATTTCGTGTGTGCCAAAGTTATTATTTTTCATTTTTTAATGTGTTGACTTATTTATTCATTTAGGGAACATAAACATAGAATTGAAGGAAAAATAATTTAAAATGATGGCCTTAACATTAACATTGAGTTATCAAGGACACTTTAATGTTTTTGTGTTGAGAAATGTGGTGACACAACACAAAGACAACATGCAAACTACGTGGCTTTAGCAGTGTTCCTAGAAACCACCATAGCAACGATCGAGACCTGAAAATATCTTAGAAATAACTAACAAACTAAAGATCATATACATTCACTGAACGAAATGTGAAAATAAAATGCACATTTCTCACTAAAATATGCACATTAATACCGATCTTAAAATATTGCATTTTCCACTGAGAATAAAAGAAATGTCTGCCGTTTTTGTTTTGTTTTCACAGAAGAAACTCGGCAGTCACATGACGTTCAAGGTGACACGTGGTATTTGGATGCATATGCCTGATAACAGGCCTTCTGCACCTACTGGGATTCCCCATCATTGGATCACTGAAATAAATGGGTGATAACAGGCTCCTAAACTTACTAGTAGGTTTAGTAGGCTGCTACTAGCCTGTGTGCCGATAACGCTTATTCAATAGCCTGTAGAACAATTAAATCGGGTGCGCTTGGACAACTGCTTTCATCTTCACTATGAAAAATATGGCTGTTGCTTTTTCAAGTTTAAATGAAAAAGAAAACAGTAATTCATAACACTACCCACCTAACCTCATCTTAAACTACGTTGTAGCATTGATGTTGATATATTTATTGGCAGTTCCTCCGCTGCCTCTCTTGGGTGACACGCTAACATTACTAGGCTTTACAGTAAGGCAGTCTTACAGTAGGTAAAACTGCAGCTGCGTTTTACAAAGTCAGCAAACAGCCTTACCTTTATCCATGATTTTTCCATCTATGGTGTCGGATCCAAAATGATCCATTTTCCATTTGCAAAGATAAATGATCAAATATAAAATTTTGTCAGCTGGTAGTTAGAATTTTGAATAAAAAATGAGGTTACTCAGAGACACCAGGATATGCCAGTAACATGTTTACATGCTCTGTAGTAAACTGCATGCAGCAGCAGATCAGTAATCAGAAATGTACTCCTACCCTCAACCTTTCTGTCTTTTTTTTTTTTTTTTTTTTTTGGTGTATCTGAGTCAGAGGAAACTGATGGTGCAGTGAGAGGACAGACAGCCTACAGGATTTGCTCATGGTACAAATGTGTCTGAATTTTTTCTCAAATGTTCAGTGATGGAATGTGTCAGCGCGTTCGTTTATTTGCAAAAGAAAAGTCTGGAGAGAAGCCATTCCTTAATTTGGCATTTATTAAAGCATTGGAGGATCAAAAGCATCTTGTACAAGGATCTTTTCTATTCAGGAAGCTGTTAATATGTAGTCATCATCCTTAAAAAGAATGCTATTCTTAACATTACACAGAGTTTTAAATGAGAATGTACAACTATCTGACTATCTACAGAGGTGGGGAGGAGCTGTAGTTTAGATTTAGCTCTCCCTTTGTTGGTGCACAGGCTGGTCCCAGCCTCTTGGCACATGATTCCACCCTTCATGTGGAGATAGCGCCCTAGTGGAGGAATCCTACATTCCTCTGTTTGTAAGTTGCTAAAGTCTCTGCTTCATTCCCCACAACTGATACTTCTCCTCTCATGGCCATTACAATATATACTGTCCTCAGTACATGATGTTCTTTCTGATATCCCTGTTTCTTTGTATAAATGTAAGCCTTTTTGCAACAGCTAATCAACTTTTCCCTGCAGTCAGCAAGTCTGCAGGACAACACTTGTTCAGTCTCATGCCCTGTGTGTGTGTATGTGTGTACAAATGTTTCAACATGGTATTAATATAATAGGCAAGCAACCTTGGTTTAAATTATTAATTCTCACAAATCCCTCCTTTTACACCTTTTAAGGTGTAAACGCAATCAAAATGGTGCAACTACACACTAGAACCCCCTTCCCTGTCTACCTGTACCTCCTGTAACTCTTTTTCCTCATCTGACTCCAAAGCTTCACCTAACAGGGGCATTTGGTAAGGTGGAGGGTCTTTCTCTTTGGTAAGGGCAGTGGTAATGAGACGGTTGATCAATGCACGTAAGCAGGGGATGCAGCAACACCCACAGCACACTAAAATGGCTGTGAAACAAGCAATGGAAACAATTAGTGACATGAATAGGGCCATATATTAACCAAAATAATGATCTGCCCAATTACTAAACAGATTGTTGATGCCTGAATTTTCAACCAACTCTTCAGATAGGAAAGTAAGGCAAGCTAGAGCCTAGGTAATGCTTCCATCAAAGGCAGTATATTTGGGAATGAATGTAGAAGTCCCCAAACATTTTGCAGATTCCGCCCTTTTTGCCAACAGCATATGTAAAGCCATCCTATTCTACCAAGTTGGTCCCAATTGTTCCTCTTCAGAGGCCTGGTTGGGAAAGGGTGCCAACCCCTAGGGTCTAGGGCTTCTCAACTCTTTGGGTCAGGTTCTCAGAGGGCTTACTTGTGTTCAGGCAATTCAGTTATAACCTCCGTAATGCGTGAGGGTGGTGGGGCTTCCAGGTGGTCAAATTGCTCCAGCTTTTCCTTTTACCTGGACTGCGTGGGAGGTACACTCAACCACTTCAAGGTCCTGTCCACCTGGGATCAGTCCATTTTCTCTTATGAACTTTCACTCGTACCCAATCCCCTACCTATACTGCTGGAGTCTCAGTGATGGTTGCTTCGGGTTCGGCCAGCTGTACCTGTTTACACCAAACTCGGGTCAAGTTAGTCAATGCAGTCATGTATTCATCACAGTCAATCTGTCAGACATCCAGAGGGGGCATATGACCTCCCTCTCTGGGTGGCCCTGGCATTGGCCTACATGTCAGCAACTCATGGGGTGTCAAGTATGTCTTGGCCCCTGGGGAGGTTCTCATGGACATAAGCGCCAAAGGCAGTGAATCCACCCAACTGAGCTTTGTGCCAAAACAGATTTTAGCGATTTTTCTTTTCAGAGTCTGGTGGGCTCTTTCCACCAAACCTTGCAACACAGGATGATACACCGCTCCAAATCTATGTGTTATTCCCACCTCCCCCAGCTGTTTGTTACTGAAATGTGAGCCGTTATCTGAGCGTACACTACATGGAACCCCATATCTTGGTATTAGCTCTACCCACTTGGTGAATCTGTCCACCATCACCAGCAAGTAACGGTAGCCTTTTGTTCTGTTTTCCACACCCATATCGGTGAAGTCCATCCTGATGTCTTGGAATGGTGCTTCTGTTACTGGAAACCTTCCCATTGGGCACTTGTATGCCTGCTTAGGGTTGTGTCCATAGCAAGTGTAGTAGTCTGTCACATAGTTTTCCACTATGGCTGTCATGTGGGGATGCCACCAGCATCCTTCAATGTTCTTCTGTGTTTTCTGCTTGTTCTCATGAGCTGGTCCGTGTGTTTGTTTGAGTAGTAGCTGACAAAGTTTGGCTGGAGCCACTGTTCCATCATGAGCTCTCCACAGGCCTTCCTTCTGTGTTGCTCCTTTCCGATGCCATTCACTTTGCTCGTATACTCCTGCTTGTTCTTGCATGTCAATGATGTCTTTCTCTGTTAGTTCTGGTAGTTGTTCAATAGTGACAGACATCTGTCTTGGTGTGTATCCTCCCACCTTCTTGGCCACTAAGTCTGCAGCATCATTTCCTTCGGCTATGCTGGTGTCTAGTTTCTGGTGTCCTTTGCATTTCATCACAGCCACAGCTGCAGGCAGTAGTACTGCTCTTACCTGTTTTTCTAGCTGTGCTCGGTGCTTTACTGGAGTGTTGGCTGTAGTCAGGAAGTTCCTTCTGACCCCCTGCAGTCCATCCACATGTACAGCTCCATGTCCACTGGCTGAGTCTGTGTAGATGTTCACTCTTTTTCCTTCAGAAAACTCCAGGGCTCTTGTTAAAGACACTATTTCAGCCAGCTGTGCTGAGGCTGGTTGCGGTTGAGACCTTGGTCTATTGTGAGATGCGTCTTTGTGTGTGGATCCTGTTTTACTACAGCATAGGAGGCCACATTTCCACTGTCTCCTCTGTAGCAGCATCCATCTGTGAACAGGACAACCTCTGGGTTTTGTAGAGGTTCTGTTTCCAGATCCGCTCTGAGTCTTACATCTTTCTCAGCTCTTCCCGCACAGTTATGCGCTTGGCTATTGTCTGTGGTCAGTCCTCTTGCCATGTTCACACCTTCAGTGTGGTATGTGACATGTGGTTGCAGCTGAATGTCTGAAATTTTTATTTTTCTGGCTGTGAAGAAGGTGAATGCACTTGATCCCAAAAATGCCACTACTCCATGATCAGTGTTCACTTTCAATTCCTGGCACATTACTATGTGGCTTGTTTTTGTGATTGCTTTTGCCAATGCTGCCAAGTACCTTGTACATCCTGCTTGCCCTGTTTCCATATTATCCACTTTGGAGCTGTGGTACATTAGCACTCTTCTTTCTCCCTCCTTTTTCTGGAAAAGCACAGCATTAACTACTCCAGCTTTTTCAGAAACATCAAGATGGAAGGCTTTTGTGTAGTCAGGTGATGTCAGAGCAGCAGCTTGTGCCAGTGCTTGTTTCGTGAGGGTAAAAGCCTCTTCAGCTGGTTGGGTCCATGACAAGTGGCCAGTGAGGTTGCTATTTCCCACCTCCGCCACCATGTCTCGCAGGGGTTGTGTGAGCTCCACATACGCTGGAATATGGTTATGGCTATACCTTGTCAGGCCTAAAAAAGCTAGCATTTGTTGGACTGTGGCTGGTTTCCCATGTGACAGGATGGATGACTTCTGTGAGGCGGTGAGGGTGTGTCCTTCATGAGAGATCTCACAGCCTAGAAACACAACCAATTGCCTGCAAACTTGCACTTTGTCTCTCTTGACTTTGTACCCTTGTTCTGCGAGCAAAGTGAGCAAGGAGTGTGTAGCAGTCAGACAGGCTTCAGCTGTAGCGCAGTCAAGAGAATATCGTCTACGTACTGTATGACCACTACATCTTGGGGTAGAGCCAAGGGTGTGAGGTGTTGTTTTAGCACAGCATTGAACAGTCCAGGGCTGTCCCGATAGCCTCCCGCCACTCTCTGGATTGGAGTCTCCACCCATCCATCAGGATCATGACCCATGGTCCAGAGGAGTTGATTATTCATCTCCCTTCTCTGCCCTGTCATGTTCGTCCTCGCTATCAGAGTCCTGCCCCCCCAGTCCTTTTCTTTCCATTGACCCTCCCTTTTTCATCCCTCCATCCCACTATTTTCCATAGGTCACCTGTGGTTCGTCAACCAAAGGAGGGGAGTTCGGTGTCCCCGATCGGGTGGAGTCTAAACTTCCTTTTTCTGAATCCTGAGTTTTTATTGATGTTCCTCTGGAGGCAGCATGTGATGGTGTGGCTGAAGCAGGCACAGTTAGGTTTGCTCCAGGAGGCTCAGAGGTAGAGCTATTGCTCTGATTTAAAGAGAGACCAGCTACAGAGGAGAGGAGGGTTTCCTGGAGCTGTGAGGTGTATGGTGTGGGGTAGGGTCCATTTCCGGTAGGGAGGGGTATAGTTAGCTGGGCGGATCCCCTTTCTCTGGAGGTGCTGATGGGGAAACTGGCAAAACAGTTGCTGTTGCTGAGGCTGCTGCTGACTGCTCCTTTTTTTTTTTTTCTTTCTTCGCCTTCCCCTTGCACTTGCCTGCTGCTGTCATTATTGCGCAAATGGCTGTGGTGGTCACATCTCTGTCTCTAGCTTTTTCCAGTCTTCTATTTGCCAATCCCCATTTATGGCTTCCTGCCGTCTTCCAATCACTAAGGGCTTCTCTATGATTTGCAGCTGCAGCAGTCACCATGCACATGATCACTTGAGGGGTGGGCAGCTCAGCTAGTCTAGCATTAAGTGCTCATTTTGCACACAGTTGATAAGTCAGAGCCCCTGCCTATGTGAGCTTGTGGGATATGTGTAGTGAAATGTATCAGGCTCCTGTTACTGTTTGAGTGGTCGGGCAACAGGTGATGTTTTCCTGACCTTGATAGTTTTATTATATTGATTTTTCAAAATGTTTTTATTTATTTACTTTTATGTGGTGATTTTTAGGTGGTTATACATCTTTGATGTGTTACATTTGCTTGCAAAATAATGTATTTACTTTTGACTACGATCATCTGACATGTTTTGTTGTTCCTACAAAGCTTTTGTCATTGACTTTCTGCCCTTTTCTTTTTGTGCACTATTTGTCACGTAGAGTAACACTCACTTGTCATATGTTAATACAGCTTAGGGTGAAATTTAGAGTGCTGGGTTTCATGCAATGCATCTCCCTGCTAATATAAATACAGCAAAATATTTGTCAAGTAAGAATGAGAGGTAGAGGCAACAATCAAGGCTGTGATTTTAAAACGATTAATCGTGTACCCCTAATCAATTGTGTCCTTGATATGTGGGCAAAAGAAGACTTAATTTCTCAGAGCCTTGTAAATGTAACAGGCCTTTTCTCATAGTCTTAAAATGTGGACTCATGTCTAATCACTCCTTCCTCAGTCTGTCAGTGAAGCTGGTTTGCTTCAGTCCCAACAAGGCGGCATCTGGCATAACATGACACATTTCTAATTTAGGATTAGCTATCATTACCTGCTGTAACTCCAGGGAGGGTGGGGGTGTAAAAGGAATCCTTTTGTTTAAAAGAGGACTCATGTCTGCTGTCAGAGCCTATCCTGTCTCCTGAGGAGGGCATGAATACAGTGGCCTTTTGTTCTTGAGGTGGTTTGTTATAAACCTGATCTGCCCCCGCCTGCCAGCAGTCAGGGTGAGAGCAAGGCAGCATGCAAGCAAATTAAAGCGTGTCACAGAGCTCTCAGGTTTCTTGTTGCGCATGGTCGCTCAGCAGCCTTTGTGTGTGTGTGTGGATGTGTGTGGCTGTATTGCTGTACTCTGCTGTAGCTAGTGGAAAGCTCACATGGGTGAACACCTGTAGTACATCTCTTACAGCTTATTAACAGCTTCTTAGATGGAGATAACAAGATATTTGATACTAGCCTCTGGATGATTTCATGTCACTCACATAGAATGTTTAAATACCAGGCTACACAAGATTGGAGGTGTGCTACATGAAAAAGCTTTGAGAAGAAAATACTATATCTGAAAGCTGCACTATCTCAACAATTATATAATGGTGCCCAAAGGATTAATCCTACTGACTTTGGTAATCCTTAGACTTTTCTCTAATGGCACCAGCAGCTTAACATTTTAGGTTATTAGTGAAATGTCTCAACAACCATTGAACGGATTTCCAGGATATCGATATTGTCATCTCCCTCTCGGAAAGAAAGCGAATAAGCACATTTCCCAAAATATTGGTCTATTCCTTTAAGTGTTAAGAAACACTTAAAACTACAAGAATAATGAAAAGACACTGCTGTGTGTGAAGGCCAGATGCAGGTTGATTAGTCCGCGTCTTGAATTTCATGCTCAGTTGGTTGGTTTTTCCATCTATCCATCCATCTATCTATTCCCACTTATCCTATTTAGGGTTGTCAGGGATTGGAGCCTATCTCAGCTCAAATTGGGTAAGAGCTTGTGTCATCTGTTGACAAAACAGATATATTTGAAAGTTAACATGGGTAACATCATCGCATGCAAATTACATTCTACTTTATAATTTCTTCCATCATCTGTTTTCTGATTCCACCTTCCTTTGCTCAACTCATCCATCCATGTTTCACCATCTTTCTTTCCTTTCTCTCTCTTGTTCCTACCCTTGTCCTCCCCTCTGCTGTGCAGCTGCAACCCTCTATTTCTATTTATCCCCACCTCCTTCCAAACAGACGTCAGATCCATTTAATGTTGCTCCCATGTCCAGCAGATCAGGTGCTGGAGTCTAGGAAAGCTGCCAGCTCTGCCTGCCATTTACCAGCCATTAGACAAGAAGGACAGAGTAGAGTCACACAAACTGACTAAGTCTAACACTGAGTTACAGTGTCTGGGGGTTAACAATGCCCAGATGGAGATTATAATTTAATCACAGGTCTGAGTGACTGCTAATTGCATGTTATAAAGATCTTATTTTGACCAGGGTTTCTGTTTTGTAGGTTAACTCCACAGTGTGAAAACATGGACTGTATCCCTAACTGCTGGATTCCACCAGGCATGGCTATATTGCGTTCTGACTGCAACACGGCCACCAGAGCAGATTGCGGCCATTCTAGACAATGCTTATAATTCCACCAGAAGCACCGCAGCACATTTCAGGAGCGTCCCAGAAGCGGCTCTCAGCTTTGTGGAGAATACGCAGCTATTCTATTTTTGACAGAAGCCACGTCAAGCTTCACAGAGCAGATCGACCTGGGCAGGAAGTCAGACACAGAAAGGGCATAGAGAATCTGGTCAATTTTCAAAATAAAACACGCTGTGCAGACTCCCAATCATATATAAACAATTAAAACAGACACAAAAAATTAAACCATTTAACTACTTACTCTACTTCCCCATGGTAGAAACACAAAAATCAAGGAAAAATGGCTAAAACAACAAAATCTGAGGAGGTCAACAAAATAGGGCAGGCAAAACGCTCCGCTTCTGAAATGTTCCCAGTGGGGTATGCCGTGCAGAGGATGGAACAAAACGGGGTCACAGACGCAAGGTTATAGAGCCGTGCCTGGTCGAATCCAGGCATAAAGATGGAAATTTAAGGGTTATTGCTCAAATATAAAGATTCAAATAAACTTATAACTTATATCTTTAGATAATATGTCTCTGAGGTGTTTGGGGCCAAGTTCAATAACTTCAGTTTTGTCAGAGTTTAACATCAGAAAATTGCATGTCATCTGGGTTTTTATGCCCTTAAGGCATGCTTGAAGTTTAGCTAACTGATTAGTTTCATCTGGCTTGATCGATAGATATAATTGGGTATCATCCGCATAACACTGAAAGTTTTTGGAGTGTTTCCTGATAATATTGCCTAGAGGAAGCATATATAGGGTGAATAGAATCGATCCAAGCACAGAACCTTGTGGAACTCCGTGACTAATTTTGGCGTGCACGGAGGACTCACCTGTACAAAGTGAGATTGATCTGATAGATAGCAATAAAACCAACTAAATGTTCCAGTCTCATAAACAGACAAGTCCATTGTCTGTCAATTAAAATGTAATTTCAGCAGTGCTCAAATAAACTATTGTTATGTCACACAACTGATTGGTGACCGCTTTCTCAAGGATCTTAGAGAGAAAGGGTAGGTTAGGTCTATAGTTGGCTAAAACCCCTGGATCAAGAGCGGGCTTTTTAAGAAGAGGTTTAATTACAGCTATTTTAAAATACTGTGGGACATAGCCTGTTAATAAAGACAGTAAAGAAGTGCTAACGAAGGGTAAAACTTCTTTAAGCAGCCTAGTTGGAATGGGGTCTAAGACACAGGTTGATGGCTTAGATGAAGAAATCGTTGAACATATTTCCCTGCTTCTCCTGCCTACTTACACCCAGCTGATAAAAAGGGTCAAACCATCAGTAAAAACAGTTAAAGTGTGGCCAGATGAAGCTACAGCAGCTCTAAAGGACTGTTTGAGTGCACAGACTGGCTCATGATCAGAGATGCCGCCACCCAGGAGAACCACATCAACCTTAAGGAGTATACATCATCAGTGACATCATACATCAGCAAATGTGTTGATGATGTGGTGATCACAAAGACAATAAATTCATTTCCCAAACAGAAAGCCTGGATGAATGGAGCAGTGAGGGCTCTACTCAGAGCCAAAAAAGCTGCTTTTTGGTCAGGAGACAAGGAAGCTTACAACTCTGATAGAGTGAGACTGAAAGCTCGCATCAAGGAGACAAAGACGAGACATTAGCAGAGACTGGAGAGAGACCTCAACACTAACAACACCAAAGATATGTGGCAGGCGATCAAAAACATGACAGGCTACAAAGGCAGGAGCACCCCCATCATGTTTGAGGCCACGTTATGAGATGAGCTTAACACATTTTATGCTTGTTTTTATCTCCCCAACAAAAAGTCAGCTATAAAGTCTACTCCGCCTCCAGAAGTATCTGTCAGTATCCACAGCAAATGTGAGAAGAATCCTGCTGAGAGTGAATATGGGTAAAGCTGCTGGGCCTGATAACATCCTTGGCCATGCACTAAGAACATGTGCCAGTCAGCTAATTAATGTTATTACAGACATTTTTAATATATCATTGTTACAGGAGATTGTTCCCACCTGCTTCAAGACAGCCACCATCGTCCCTGTACCTAAAATGTCTGCAGTGTCTAGTCTAAATGACTACTGCCCTGTGGCTCTCACCCTTATTCTGATGAAGTGCTTTGAGAAACTGGTTCTCCAGGACATAAAGAACATCCCAGCCAGCATGGACCCTCACGAGTTTGCTTTCAGAACCAACAGCTCCACAGAGGATGCCATCTCCACTGCCCTCGAGTCAGTCTTCATCCACCTTGAGAAAAACAACACCTACATCAGAATGTTGTTTGTTGATTTCATCTCAGCATTCAACAAAATCTCCCACTCGGGGCTTGAGTACCACACTCTGGAATTGGATATTGGACTTCCTTACAGACCACAGACAGTTCGGATTAGCAGTCACGCCTCATTCCACTCTAGTACTCAACATTGGAGCCCCCCAGAGCTGTGTGCTCAGCCCCCTCCTGATCACGCTGTACACCCATGATTGCAGCCCCCATCATGGAGACAACTCTGTTGTGAAGTTTGTGGATGACACATCATCAGCCCGATTACAAACAACAATGAGACTTCATAATGGGAGGAAATAAACAATCCTGCAGAGTGGTGCACAGAGAACAACCTACTGCAAAAGTAGGCAAAGACACACACCCCTGTCTACATCAGTGGAGGTGAGGCAGAGCACGTGAATAGTTTTAGATTCCTGGGAATTAGCATCACAGAGAACCTGACATGGTCCTTTCACATCTCCACCCTGGTCAAGAAAGCTCAGAAATGGCTGTATTTCTTAAGGAAACTTAAGAAGGCAAAATTCCTGTGCCATGGTCTTATTAACTTTTACAGAGGAGCAATAGAAAGCATCCTGCCTGTAAACATCACAAACTGGCATGGGATGTGCACGGCCCAGGACTGGAGGGCTCTGCAGTGGGTGATAAAAACAGCTCAGAAGATCATTGGTACCAACCTACTGAGCATCAGTAATATCGGTGAGGTGAGGTGCCTGCGCAGAGCCCAAAGGATACTAAAGGACAGTACCCACCCCAGCCACAGCCTGTTCACCCTGCTGCCGTCCAGAAAGGGATGCAGATGCAACAGAGCAGCTTCTTGTAAAATAGTTTTAATTTCTATGACTTATTATTTATTCAGTGACTGTATATTATTATTTTTTGAGTAACTTAAAGGGAACTACAAAAAATCTCATTTATTAAATGATCAATAAATCTATCTTCTATCTAATATCTTAGCATAGTGTGTAGTAGTAATAGCAGTAAAGACTGTAGTATTAGTAAATGTAGTAGCAGTAGTTGTAAGGGCTGTAGAAGTAGCAGTATTAGTAGTAGTAGTAGTAAAGGCTGTATAGGTAGTAGTAAAAATTCTAGTAGTAATAGTAGATGTAATAGTAATATACTGTAGGTACTAGTAGTAGTAGCAGTAAAGGGTGTAATATTATTATTATCATTATTATTTGTCATAGTAGTAGTAGTAGTAGTAGTATGGCCTAGTAATTTTAAAGTGGTAGTAGTACTAGTAGTAGAAGCAGTAAATACTGTAGTAATAGTAGTAATATAGGTATAAGTACTATTAGTAGTAGCAGTAAAGACTATTATTAATATTAGGGCCTGAGAACGAAAGTTCAAGGAACCTATTGTTTTTGAAGAGATTATTATTATTATTATTATTATTATTATTATTATCTTAATACACATTTTTGATATATATATATATCAAAGTGGGATAAAGTTGCTTTGATCTTCATGAGATGTTGGGAGTTAATTTGTCTCATCTTAAGGAACATATTTCAGTTTCTTTTGAGAGTTTTCCCAACAGAAAGTCAGCCATTTTGGATTTCCTCTCAATTCTTTTAACACGTTTGATGCCTTCAGGATGCTGAAAAAGTCATGAAACTTTGCGGCCAGACTTGAACTGGTAAATAATTTTGAGTTCACTTTTGGGGGTATCACGTCAGCTCTATAGCACCTTCAAAATGGCTAGGTATAGCGGAAAACTCATTAAACTTGGCACACACGTCAGAAGGGGAGTGTTTTGTTTTCTGGTATAGCCTGGGGCTTTGGTGTGGCAAAATGGCTCGGTAGCACCCCCTACAAAATTTTAACAAAGCATCTTCCATGGTATGTTTCACCTAGATTTACCAAATTTGGGATGCAGATGTATCATCTTTAGACTTAAAAAAACCTCTTGGAGCCATAACCTAAACCCAACAGGAAGTCAGCCATTTTGAATTTAACGTGTCATTTTTCACCATTTACAGGCTCCGTAGTTTAACAAATTCCTCCTAGATTTTTAATTGGATTGACTTCAGATTTGGGCAGTGTACTCTAAAGACTGTTGTGATGCTAAATTTGCTTTCTACATTTTCAACTTTCTACATTTTCTCAAGTTGCTGTGGCGATGCGGCAAATTCTGGGTTCCAAAATTAGTAACCATGCTATCTTTTTCCAAAATTAGCAACAGGGCTACCTCATTATAAAACTAATAACAGTGCCACCTCGTTCTAGAATTAGTAACATTGCTACCTTGTTTCAAAATTAGTAACTGTGGTACCTCAGCTCCACTTCATCAGATCTTTTCCAAATTTCACATGCTTGATAAGAGTCCTGGGCTGAGGACATATAAAGGCTAATTTGGATTTTTATTGTGTGATCTACACTTGATACACGGCAACACTGTGCATGATTAGTGCATGTTCTCTAGCGCCACATAGTGGACGCAGGAAGTGATATTTAATTCCTTTGCGCAGTTTCCGATGGTCTGGAAGCATCAGAGTGGTGTCAGCCGGCCTCCAGTCACAAGACCACGGCTGTCGCTCCCCCCGAGGCGCATGTGGAGGTGAGGGCCCGTTCAATGCTGCTTGCAGCTTTAATTATTATTATTATTATTATTATTATTATTATTATTATTATTAGTAGTAGTAGTAGTAGTAGTAGTAGTAGTAGTAGTAGTAGTAGTAGTAGTAGTAGTAGTAGTAGTAGTAGTAGTAGTAGTAGTAGTAGTATTAGTAGTAGTAATAGTAGTAGTGAAGACTGATGTAGTAGTTGTAAAAACTGTAGTAGTAACTAGTAAAGACTGTAGTAGTAGTTGTTGTAATGGCTGTATTATTATTGTTTTTAGTAGTAGGGCCTAGTAGTACTAAAGTAGTAGTAGTAGTAATAAAGGTAGTAGTACTAGTAGTAGTAGCAATAAAGACTGTAGTAGTAGTAAAGGTAGTTGTAGTAATTGTAGAGAAGACTGTAGTCGTAGTAGTAAAAACTGTAGTAGTAGTAGCAGCAATATAGTAATAGTATACACTGTAGTAGTAGTAGTAGTAGTATTAGTAGTAGTAGTAGTATTAGTAGTAGTAGTAGTAGTAGTAGTAGTAGTAATAGTAGTAGTAAAGACTGTAGTAGTAGTTGTTGTAATGGCTGTATTATTATTATTGTTTTTAGTAGTAGGGCCTAGTAGTACTAAAGTAGTAGTAGTAGTAATAAAGGTAGTAGTACTAGTAGTAGTAGCAATAAAGACTGTAGTAGTAGTAAAGGTAGTTGTAGTAATTGTAGTGAAGACTGTAGTCGTAGTAGTAAAAACTGTAGTAGTAGTAGCAGCAATATAGTAATAGTATACACTGTAGTAGTAGTAGCAGCAGTAGTATAGGCTGTAGTGATATTAAGACTGTAGTAGTAGTAGTAGTAGTAGTAGTAGTAGTAGAAATAGTTGTAGTATAGTCTGTAGTAGTAACAGCAGTAGTAGCAGACAGATGGATAGTGGGAGAGTGACAGTAAGACAGACAGACAGAAAGAAAGCATCCACCAATCCGATCAAAGGAACACACTGCTTTGATGTTTAATGAGCTAATCAACATCACCTGTGTGTAACTGTTTATGGGTAAAAAGATAAATCTGTAAAAGGTCCCTTCAAAGAAGAAACAAAAAGGCTTGTAGGTCATATTGGTGAAATGACCTCACCATCAGCACCAGAAGGCACTGATGAAAATTTACATGTATAATTGGTGTGGGTAAAAATCACAGTTTTAAAAGTTGGCATATTTGTGTTTTTACTCAGGAGTGTCAGAGCCAATGACAGTCAATTAGACGGTTGAAGGGTTCTTGGTGCTTTGAGGCTGATAATTCAAAAACTGTATGTCCTATGGCTTAAATAGTTACATGATCTGAATCAGGGCAAGTTTGTCTAAGTGATGTATAAATTGTGTATGAAGAGTGAAAATTGTGGCCATGGAAGCAAGTTGAACAGAATTGTTTAAGGTTTTACAGCTACCTCGCATTCTAGCGATGATGTCACCCACTCTACTTGCCCAATACACACTTATTATAAACTAAGAAATTGACTGATAAAAGCATAAAACTTAAACTGTAATAATTTAAAAACTGTACTTTTTGATATACAGATATCAAAAAGCTGAATACAAGTTTAATAATTGAAAGTCTTGTGACTAGTTTAAAGTTTAAATGACGTCTGTATCTGAAAGTATGCAGAGTTAGTAGCATTTCAAATTGGAGTATGTTTGAAGAAGATTTGAGGATTGCTCCATTTACTTACATTATAAAAATTGTTTTAAAAGAAGCTGAATAATTTAAAAGTTATGAAAAGAAATACAAGCATAAATGTCCTTAAAGAGTTGAGCATTTTGATCATTGATAGGTTTCTGTAGCTGAAAGTGTACCGAAGTTGAAACGATGGAAAGAAGAATAAAACATACGGAAGAAGAATAAAAAGAAAGAAATCTTAAAGCTCAAATGCATTGCATTGCACTGCTTATCAACCTGAAGCTGAACTGCATTAACTAAAGACATGAAGAGCTGAAATTTGTTGCTAAAAAAGCTAGAAGCTAAATTGTAATACTGTCAACACTGGAAGTTTAAATGAGTTACCTGAAGAGGCTGAAAGTTTAAATGCATTGCACTGCACTGCTGAAAAACCTGGAAGTTGAAATGTAAAACTGGCAGAGTTGGAAACCTACTGTAGATTACCAAATAATGCTTAAGGCTGAAAAACACTGCTAAAACTGGACACATAGCTGTAATACTGTCAAAGCTGCATTCACTTCTCTTAAGTTCTTCAAAAAGGTGCACTAGAAGCATAAATGTCATTAAAGAGCTGAACATTTTGACATTTGAATGGCTTCTTTAGCTGAAAATATGCAGTAGTAGTCCACCGATAAGTGTACGGAAGAAGACTTAATAGGAAAGCATTGCTGAAAATGCAGAAATTGGAAATTAATTCTCTAAAAACATCTTGAAGTGCATTGTAATGCAATGCTAAACAACCTGGAAGCTGAACTGCTAAAGAAGCTAAGAGCTGAAATACATTGCTAAAAAACCTGGAAGCTAAACTGTAATACTATCAAAGCTGGAAGTCAAACTCGGAAATTCTGAATCCAAGTCACTAAGCATGAAAAACTAGACATAATGTGACTTTTCTTTAAAGTGGATGGCCATAAAATGTAATAAATGCCCATGCCCAGTTCAAAGGTATCATTCCATGGTCAGATCAGGTTAGGCAGAACGAGAGACAGAGACAGAGAGATTTGTAGGAGAAGGTTTCTACAAAGCCCTATGCTGCGAAGAAAGAACAGCACTACAAATTGTAGTAGTAGTAGTAGTAGTAGTAGTAATAATAATAATAATAATAATAATAATAAAGGTAGTAGTTCTAATAGTAGTAGAAGTAAAGACAGTATTATTATTATTATTAGTAGTAGTAAAATAGTAGGAATAAAGGTAGTAGTAGTAGTAAAGGCTGAAGTAGTAGTAGTAGTAGTAAAGGCAGTAGTAGTAAAGACTGTAGTAGTAGTAGTAGTAAAGGTGGAAGTACTAGTTGCAGTAGCAGTAAAGGGTCTAGTAGCAGTGGTAGTAAAGACTGTAATACTAGTAGTAGTAGCAGTAAAGACTGTAGTATTATTATAATATTTAAGTTAAGTTACTTAAGTATAAAAGGTAGACAAAAGAAAAGCATAAATGTCCTTAAAGAGCTGAACATTTTGAATGGTTTCTGTAGCTGAAAGTATACAGGAGTTGAAACAATGCAAAAACGTACAGAAGAAGAAGAATAACTAGAGAAGCAATTTCAGAAGAAGTTGCAGGTGTGAATGTTGGCTGTGGAAAGGCTGACGCTAAATTGGCTTGTTGGTTTTAAATGTTGAATAATACCAATAAGGCATGAAAGATGTGGAATAGCTGACGCTAAACTGAATTGCTAGCTTTAAAAGTTGAACAGTACCATTAATGTATGAAAGATGTGGAGTATTTTAAAGTCTGTTAAAAAGCTGACACTAAACTGAATTGCTGGGTTTTAAAGTTTAATAATACCAATAATGTATGAAAGATGTGGAACATTATAAGGTTTGAATGGAGTTGTTCGCAGAAAGTATGAATAGATAAGAGTTGAAAAATGCATGAAAAAGTGTAGGAAGGAAAATGAATACTTGAGAAAGTGGGAATGGGTTGAAGGATGCAAAATATAGTATAAGCTAGGAGCTGAACTGCATGACTTGACTAATTGCTGGGAGCTAAACTGCATTGCTGACTGAAGTTTACATGAAGAAGTAGCTGAAAGACTATAAAGACTTGAAAACATTGGAAAGGGTCTAATTAGTATGAGTAGGATTTAAAACTTTAATAAGCCTCATATTGCATTAAAATATGTAGAACAATTTAAGGTGTATATGGAGTTTCCATCTGAAAGTATGAATGAGCAGATGAGACTTGTGAGATGGTGTCTGAGTGCTGTTTGTGTGTGTGTCAAACTGCACTAATTAGGTCATCTCAACTAGCTGTGTCTCCTCTGAGATCCAAGGTTGCCATGGTATCTGCTGTGTGTGACTCCTGGCTGAGAGTTCATTTCATAGACATTTTAGCTGAGGTGCACCTCTTAAAGTCCTGCTTCTAGCTCAAAGATCATAACTCTTATCACCTAACTAAAAAAAGGAGAACCAGCTGAAGAGGCTGTATGAGATTTGTGTGTAGTGTCATAAAAAGTGGGAATGAGAACATGTAAGAAATCTCCCTATTTTTGCCTCCCTCTTGAAAATTCTGGTTTCAATTAATATGGAAGTCTATATGGTAGTTGGCTGTCACTGCTGTCACTTTGAAGCTGACTGTGCTAACTGTGTAAGTTTGTTTGATTCAATAGTTACATGTCTGCGACCTACATTTTGATGTATAAATTGTGTATGAAGAGCGAAAATCAGAACACAGGAACAAACTAATGGATGTTTAATCAGCATCATGTTGATAGACCAAGTAAAAACATTTTGACATTTGAATGGCTTCTGTACATGACAGTATGCAGAAGTAGTTGTCCACCGATAAATACATGGAAGAATACATAATAGGAAAGCTGAAATGCAGAAATCAGAAATTAGTTCTCTGAAAAATCTTGAAGCTCAAATGCATTGCAATGCAATGCTAAACAACCTGGGAGCTGAACTGCATTAGCTAAAGAAGCTAAGAGCTGAAATACATTGCTAAAAAAGCTGGAAGCTAAACTGTAATATTGTAAACGCTGGAAGTCAAACTCGGAAATTCTGAATCCAAGTCACTAAGCATGAAAAACTAGATATAATGTGACTTTTCGAAGAGTGGATGGTCATGAAATTAGGTAAATGCCCACCCACAGTTCAAAGGTATCATTCCATGGTCAGATCAGGTTAGAGAGGCAGAAAGACACAGAGAGAGAGAGACAGAGTTATTTATAGGAGAAGGTTCCTACAAAAGCCTATGCTGCGAAGAAAGAACAGCACTGTAGTAGTAGTAGTAGCAGTAAAGACTATAGTAGTACTAGAAGTAGTAGTAAACACTGTAGTAGTAGTAGGGCCTTATAGTAGTAGTAGCAAAGGCTGAAGTAGTAGTGGTAGTAGTAGAGCCTAGTTGTAGTAATAGTAGTAAATACTTTAGTAGTAGTAGTAGTAGTAGTAGTAGTAGTAGTAGTAGTAGCAGTAAAGACTATAGTAGTACTAGAAGTAGTAGTAAACACTGTAGTAGTAGTAGTAGGGCCTTATAGTAGTACTAGCAAAGGCTGAAGTAGTAGTGGTAGTAGTAGAGCCTAGTAGTAGTAATAGTAGTAAATACTTTAGTAGTAGTAGTAGTAGTAGTAAAGATTGTAGTAGTAGTAGTAGTAGTAATAGTAAAAACTGTAGTAGTAGTAGTAAATAATGTAGTAGTAGTAGTAAAGATTATAGTATTAGTTGTTGTAAAGGCTGCAATAGTAGTAGTAGTAGTGGTAGTTGTAAAGACTATAGTAGTAGTAGTAGTAGTAGTTGTGAAGACTGCAATAGTAGTAGTAAACCTGTAGTAGTAGTCTGTCAGTTAAAATCCCCAGAAAGATGGGGATATGTATGTGTGTGTGTGTGTGTGTGTGTGTTTGTGTCAACATGTGTGTTTGAATTTGACTCATCAATAAAGTTGAAGGGAAAAAAACAGCCAGCCATGCATATTAGACTGAGACTTAGGCATTAAGCCAACATTGGCTTAATTCAATGCAAATCTATACGGCAGTTGGCTGGCACTGCTGTCACTCTGAAGCCGACTGTGGCAACTAAGTTCGTTTGACTTCATAGTTACATGTCTGCGACCAGCACAAATTTTCCTGCTTTTTGATGTAAAACTTATGCATGAAGAGTGAAAATTGTGGGAATGACAGCAAGTTGAAGAGAAGAGTTTAATTTTTTTTACAGATCCTCTGCACTCTGACAGTTGGGTCCCTCACTCTAGCTCTGAACTTTCCACCCAATACACACTCATTGTAAACTCAGAACATTTTATGTATTTTGAACTATGATTGTGTAAAAAGTATGAAATATATGTGAGAAAGTCCCAAGGATTGTTAATGTTTTAAAGTTTGAATGGAGTTTCTACGTGAATGTATGAATTAGTGGAAAGAGGTTGAAGATGAGTGAGTTGGAAGGTTTTTCTCATTGACTGCCATTGTAACATTACTTCAAACAAAGTTGAATATTTTGAAACGTTTAAATGGGATTTGAAAAGTTGAATAATACCCATGATGTACAGAACATGTGGAACATTTTGATGTTTGAATGGAATTTGTGCCTGAAAGTATGAATGAATTTGACTCTATTATCAATAAAGTTGAGAGAAAAAAAAACAGCCAGCCATGCATATTAGACTGAGACTTAAGCATTGAATTAAGCCAATCACATTTAGCTTTGTTCATTTCTGCCTAGCGATTGCTGAGTCACTGGTTGCTATGGTTGAGGCCTGAAAGTGCTCAGTCATTGAGACAGACAGAGGAAACCCTGTCAAAGCACCACTGGAACAAGACCCTCTCATTAAAAAACTGTAGATCGTATCATTGAAATGACCACGACAGCATCCTAGGGCTTTGCTGAACTTGTAGATATGTCCTTTGTGTGGGAAAAGTAAAAATATGTGAGCATTACAGCGATTTTAAAAACTGGCACTTTCTGTTTTCTTCCAGAAATTTCGACTCTCAGTTAACATGAGAACTTATACGACAGTTGCTTGGCACTCTTGTCACTTGGGAACTCACCAAGCCAAATGTATATGTCTGTTTGATTCCATAGTTACATGTGCAGAACCAGCACAAATTTTCCTATGTTTTGGTGTAAAATGATATATGAAGAATCAAAATTGAGGGAATAAGAGTTGAAGATATTTTTTTTACAAAGATTTCACAGCTGTTCTGCACCCTAGCGATGATGTCACCCACTCTAGCTAGAAAAGGTTGAAAAAAGAATAATACAAGCACACTTCTCAAAGAGCTGAACATTTTGATAGTTGAATGGTTTCTGTAGCTCACAGTATGCAGAAGTAGTAACAAAGCAAAAAAATGTATGAAACAAGAACAAAAATAACTAAGATTTGAATAACAATGCTTAATAAGCATTCCCACTAACTAGAATGTGCAATTTCTGGAGAAATTGCATGTGAGAGCTGGAAGCAGTTGGCTGCTGCAATGTGGCTGTATGTACAAAGTTCCCAAATTTGTTTGCAATCCAATTTAGCATTAAAAAGTTATGGACCATTAAGTGCATCAGGTCATGCCTTCAAAAGTTTGGTAACCAATTACAGACAAACGGTAAGTGATACCCAACAAGGAACTAGGAAGTATTGTTCAGGATCATCTAGAGATGGCATGTCCAATATTTGGTGAAGATTAGATGAAATATGTGCCAAAAGAAGCAAAATAATGTTTTTACCAAAACATCTAAAATGGCAGAAAATTTTTCCAGGCGCAAATGTGTGTGACCTATGTCAGTCGAATCAACTTCATTCAAGGAACACACTGCGCAAATACAGTAATTATTTGGTGCACCTCACAGTTCATGACTTATTTGCTAAAACATAGAACATGTAATAACAACATGACAACATGGTGGCGCTATAGATACCATGATTTAATATGTTAAGCATTTCCACATGGGGCAGCTGTCCATAAAGTATGAATGCTTTAGCACTTGTAGTTTTTGAGATTTCAGCTTTCAAACATTGCTCCCATAGACTTCCCATTATAAATCTTAATACTTTAAAAACTTATGTAAAATCACTGAAAATAAAGTAAAACTAGTTGTACAAGAGTTGACAGAGAACAAAAATGGCTGAATAATAATAATGAACAATCAATCAATCTAAATATTGAACAGTAATGTTAAAGAGTGTGTGTGTCGCATTGAATGATGAGCACTTGAGAACACACAAAATGCCACATCATTCACAAGATTCACCCTGGACCTTTGCACAACAGAACCTGTGGCTTACTGACAATGCCACTGAAGAGGCAATGACATCACATGAGCCAGACTGGAGATTTTTTGCCTGTTTAAACTTAAAACGCTTAAACAGTCAAAATGTTGGTGAGAAAATTCTAAAAAAAACACACACATCATTCTGTTGATTTTGGGTGTATTGTCAAATATTTTAGTGAATTTTGATCAAACACTGAGCAAAAACGAAAATGTTGTGCATTCAGTACAAAATCACTGCAGACTTTTTTTTCCATATGCGCATTAATGTCAATATTCCTCTATTATATTAGTCTCAGTCGTTTGTCTTGTCTTATTATTGACTTGTCAGTCATTTGTGCAGTTTGAATTGCACTAACCTATATGAAAGATGCCATATATATAGTGGTATGAAAAAGTGTTTGCCCCCTTCCTGATTTCTTTTTTTTGTGCATGTTTGTCACACTTAAATGTTTCAGATCATCAGACAAATTTAAATATTAGTCAAAGATAACACAAGTAAACACAAAATGCAGTTTTTAAATGAAGATTGTTATTATTAAGGGAAAACAAAATCCAAACCTACATGGCCCTGTGTGAAATAGTGATTGCTCCCTAAACCTAATAACTGTTTGGGCCATCCTTAGCAGCAACAACTGCAATCCAGCTTTTGCAATAACTTGCAGTGAGTCTTTTACAGCGCTGTGGAGGAATTTTGGCCCACTCATCTTTGCAGAATTGTTGTAATTCAGCCACATTGGAGGGTTTTCGAGCATGAACTGCGTTTTTAAGCTCATGCCACAGCATCTTAACAATCTCTAATCACCACCTTCCGTTAGGTATTGGAGCCCAGGGTAAGATTACATCTCGCTGCATACGAGGATACCATCGGCCTTGAACGGTTCATACAATTAGCCATTAGAGTAGCCACTCGTATGCAGACGTGTTTATTGGAACACCAGGACCAGCATCTCCACACTCCCACCATCCATCAGCCAGAGAGGCGCCGCCCTCCAGAACCAGACCCAGAGCCCATGCAGCTTGACTCCAACAGGCTATCCCCAGCGGAGCGGCAGAGACGGCTGACCCAGGGGTTGTGCTTGTATTGTGTCGTTGTATTGCGAAGCAGCTGGACACAACAGATCCACCTGCCCAGTCAGACCACCCCGTCCCATGGTGAGTGCCAGCCTTCCTGTTATTCCCTGCAGTAAACCACTCGCAACAGAGATAATCTTGATCACCTCCAACCTGTCTCTCCCAGTACAAGCCCTTATCGACTCCGGGTCAGCTCGCAATTTCATCTCCAGCTCCCTCTGTCCATGCCGTAACAGGGAAACCCATCAACCGCTGTGGTGTCCAGAGAGCTGCTGGCCCCGTTACCATCAAAGTTGGAGTACTGCATGAGGAGCAACAGCACCCGCTGGTTCTGGAGGGCTCGACTGCGGAGATTATCTTGGGGCGACCCTGGCTAGAGCAACACAACCACATCGTATCCTGGTCAACCGATGAAGTACTGAAGTAGTTCCTGTTTCCCAGGCTGTTTCCCTCGCTTGCCCACTCCTTCATCTCCTGGTCTCAAACAACTCTTCCGCCCTGCTACGCCGCCTACCAGGATGTGTTCTGCCCTAAGAGAGCCTCCCAGTTACCGCCACACCGGCCATGGGACTGTGCTATAGACCTCATACCAGGTGAACCAGTGCCCCATGGTGAGATATATCCCTTGTCCATTCCCGAACAGAAAGCCATGGGGGAGTACATCGAGGAGGCCTTAGCCCAAGGATACATCAGACCTTCCACATCTCCAGCAGCATCCAGCTTCTTCTTCGTGGCCAAAAAGGATGGAGGCTTGCGGCCCTGTATAGATTACAGAGGACTCAACCGCATCACTGTCAAGTTCCGGTATCCACTTCCCCTCGTCCCTGCAGCGCTGGAACAACTTCGCGGTGCCACTGTCTACACCAAGCTGGACCTCCGCAGCGCGTATAATCTTATTCAGATACGCGAGGGGGATGAATGGAAAACAGCCTTCATGACTCCTACTGGCCACTACGAGTATTTAGTAATGCCCTATGGCTTGGCCAACATCCCCTCCGCATTCCGGAACTTTATCCATGAAGTGCTCCAGGAGTTTCTTCACAAGTTCGTGATCGTATACATAGATGACATTCTGACGAGGGGAAAGTGGATGCCATCCGGAACTGGCCAACTCCCACAACCATTAAGGAACTACAACGATTCCTGGGTTTTGTGAACTTCTACCGCCGCTTTATCTGAAACTACAGTACCATAGAAGAAGCAGAAGAAGCCTTCGACCTCCTTAAACAGACCTTCTGGTGCTTCTGGTGGCCTAATATGGCTAGGGATGTGAGAAGGTACGTACAAGGATGTCAAGATTATGCTATGTCTAAAACTCCACGTCATCTTCCTACAGGCAAACTGTGCCCACTTCCGACGCCCAACAGACCCTGGTCACACCTAGGAGTTGATTTCATCACTGATCTACCACCATCCAATGGCAATACATGCATCCTCGTGGTCGTGGATAGGTTCTCCAAGTCATGCAGACTCATTCCACTCCGAGGCCTACCCATGGCCATGGAAACTGTGGAATGCCTTCAATCATGTACTCGGATACTATGGGATCCCTGAAAACATCGGGTCCGACAGGGGTCCACAGTTTATATCCCGGGTATGGAAGGCTTTCCTCTCACTCCTAGGTGTGACCATCAGCCTCACCTCTGGATACCACCCTCAAAACAACGGCCAGACGGAGAGGAAGATTCTGGAAATTGGGCGATTCCTACGTACCTTCTGTCATGGCCACCAGGACTCTTGGAACCAGTTCCTGGGTTGGGCCGAGTACGCTCAGAACTCTCTGCGTCAACCCACCACTGGACTCACTCCCTTCTAGTGCGTACTCGGTTACCAACCCCCTCTCTTTCCATGGTCAGGAGAACCCTTGGAGGTTCCCGCGGTAGATTACTGGTTCCAAGAGAGCGAGAGGGTCTGGGACTCAGCTCACCACCAACTGCAAAGAGCACTCTGCAGGCGCAGGTTGACATCCGAGCGTAGGAGATCCACCACTCCTGAATATCGACCCGGTCAAAAGGTCTGGCTGTCCATATGTGACATCAGGATGCGCCTGCCCTGCAGAAAGCTAAGTCCCAGATTCATTGGTCCCTTCACCATACTGGAACAAATTAACTGTCACTGACAAACTTCAAACAGATCACAGTATCCAGCCAAAGAACAACATTATCAGTATCAGTGCCATTTCTTCTTTGCCAATCTATTATGTGTACAATAAAAACTTCCTGTTTCTTACTGGTGTCTCCGGCCTGCTCTGTCCGTAACACAGGGCCATGTAGGTTTGGATTTTGTTTTCCCTTAATAATAACAACCTTCATTTTAAAAACTGCATTTTGTGTTTACTTGTTTAAATTTGTTTGATGATCTGAAACATTTAAGTGTGACAAACATGCAAAAAAAATGTATAAAGTTTGATAGATTGAGTTCATATGATTTAGCTGAGTAATTTGTTTGTAATTATTTCTTGTGACATAAGTTTAATTAGTATATTATTAGTATTGTATTAGTAATAAAGTCAACTGTCTAAAACATTGAAACAAATGGATCCACAGATGACCTATTTCAACACATTTTAATTCAATTTCCAGATGTGATGTGAAGTATTAGCTGATGTTAACTGGAAAAAAAACAAAGTAAGTCAAAAAGTCAAAGAGGCTGCTGCCAGACTTCTTCAGCATCCCCATCTGTAAAACTTTGCTGAATTTGGTTACCATGGAATATTACATTAAAGAGATATGGCCATTAATAAGTACAAAGTGGAGCTATTGGTGCCATGCTTCAATACGTCATGCACATTCTTGTGGGGAATTTCAAAGTTCAAAGTTTCATTTTATTAAAGACAACAGAATTGCTGAAATATCATGTTTTAATGTTACTTCAGCACCCCTTTGGAAGCTTAATAGTATTGAAAATCTACCTAGACTAATAATGCCAACATGTAGGATCAAACCTGTGACATTAGGTTTGTCAGACAGCCATGCTATGCACTGAGCTAACATGTCACACAGCAAACAATAAGCAAAATATGATTTCCATATTTGTACTTTTTGTATAGAGACACATAGCATGATGGTACACACTAAACATATGATATGGCTTCTGGATATGATGTATCCAGAAAAAAGCTTTTATCGACAATTTTGTGTAAGTGTTTGTGAATGCCAGTATGTTATGTTGTTTTTGTTTGTCATGCATAAGTCAGTATAACTATTTTTTTTAAAAATGCATATCAATCTAACCCTCCTTGAACCGCCACCTTAACGTGGTTGAGGGGTTTGAGTACCCGAATGACCCTGGGAGCTATGTTGCCTGGGGCTGTATGCCCCTGGTAGGGTCACCCATGGCAAACAGGTCCAGGGTGACGGGTCAGACCAAGAGCGGTTCAGAAGACCCTTATGGATTATTTAAAATCAAGGCCAGTTACGTCGCCCGGATTGGCGCTACCGGGGCCCCACCCTGGAGCCAGGCCTGGGGTGGGTGCCCGACGGCGAGCGCCTGGTGGCCGGGCCTTTCCCCACGGGGCCCGGCCGGGCACAGCCCGAAGGAGCGGCGTGGGGCCGTCCTCCCGTGGACCCACCACCCGCGGGAGGATCCGTAAGGGGCCGGTGCAGAGAGATCTGGGCGGCAGTCGAAGGCAGGGGCCGGCGACCAGATCTCCGGACACAGAAACTGGCTCTAGGGACATGGAATGTCACTTCGCTGGGGAAGGAGCCTGAGCTTGTGCGGGAGGTTGAGCGTTACCGGCTAGATATAGTCGGCCTCGCCTCCACGCACAGCCTGGGCTCTGGAACCCGTCTCCTCGAGAGGGCTGGGCGCTCCATTTCTCTGGCGTTGCCCGGCGGGGAGAGGCGGCGGGCTGGTGTGGGCCTGCTCATAGCCCCACAGCTCAGCCGTCACGTGTTGGAGTTTACCCCAGTGAAGCGAGAGGGTCGCGTCCCTCCGCCTCCGGGTGGGGACAGGTCTCTCACTGTTGTGGCGGCCTCACGGGCCGAACAGCAGTGCAGAGTACCAGGCCTTCTTGGAGTCCCTGGGAGGGGTACTAGACAGTGCACCACCCGGGGACTCCGTTGTTCTACTGGGGACTTCAACGCCCACGTGGGCAACGACAGTGACACCTGGAGAGGGGTAATCGGAAGGAACGGCCCCTGATCTGAACCCGAGCGGTGTTCAGTTGTTGGACTTCTGTGCTAGTTACAGTTTGTCCATAACTAACACCATGTTCAAGCACAAGGGTGTCCATCAGTGCACGTGGCACCAGGACACCTAGGCGGAGGTCGATGATCGACTTTGTTGTCGTATCATCTGACCTCCGCCGCGTGTCTTGGACACTCGGGTGAAGAGAGGGGCGGAGCTGTCAACCGATCACCACCTGGTGGTGAGTTGGATCCGCTGGCGGGGAGGAAGCCGGACAGACTTGGCAGGCCCAAGCGTATCGTGAGGGTCTGCTGGGAGCGTCTGGCGGAGCCCTCTGCCAGCAGGGTCTACAACTCACACCTCCGGGAGAGCTTCTCCCAGATCCCGGGAGGTTGGGGACATTGAGTCCGAGTGGACCATGTTTTCCACCTCCATTGTCGATGCGGCGGCTCGTAGCTGTGGTCGCAAGGTTTCTGGTGCCTGTCGCGCGGCAATCCCGAACACGGTGGTGGGCGCCGGAAGTAAGGGATGCCGTCAGGCTGAAGAAGGAGTCCTATCGGGCCTTGTTGGCTCGTGGGACTCCCGAGGCAGCTGACAGGTACCGGCAGGCTAAGCGTGCTGCAGCCCGTGCGGTCACAGAGGCAAAAACTCAGGACTGGGAGAGGTTCGAGAGGCCATGGAGGAGGACTATCGGTCGGCCTCAAAGAAATTCTGGCAAACCGTCCGGACGGCTCAGGAGGGGAAGCAGTTCTTCACCAACACCTTGTATGCGGTGCGGGTGGAGAGCTGTTGACCTTGACTGGGGATGTTGGACGGTGGAAGGAATACTTTGAGGATCTCCTCAATCCCGCTGTCACGTCTTCCGAAGAGGAAGCGGAGGCTGGGGACCGGAGGCGGACTCATCCATCACCCTGGCCGAAGTCACTGAGGTTGTTGGCAAGCTCCTTGGTGGCAAGGCTTCGGGGTGGATGAGATCCGTCCTGAGTATCTTAAGTCTCTGGATGTTGTGGGACTGTCTTGGCTGACACGTCTCTGCAACATCGCGTGGTGGTCTGGGACAGTGCCTCTGGACTGGCAGACCGGGGTGGTGGTCCCTCTGTATAAGAAGGGGACCGGAGGGTGTGTTCCAATCACAGAGGGATCACACTTCTCAGCCTCCCGGTAAGGTCTATTCCAGGGTACTGGAGAGGAGAATTCGTCCGATAGTCGAACCTCGGATTCAGGAGGAGCAGAGTGGTTTTCGTCCCGGTCGTGGAACACTGGACCAGCTCTATACTCTCCATCGGGTGCTCGAGGGTTCATGGGAGTTTGCCCAACCAGTCCACATGTGCTTTGTGGATCTGGAGAAGGCATTCGACCGTGTGCCCCGGGCGCTTTGTGGGGAGTGCTCTGGGAGTATGGGGTCCGGGGCCCTTTGCTAAGGGCTGTCCGGTCCCTGTATAACCGGAGCAGGAGCTGTGTTCGCATTGCCGGCAGTAAGTCAGACCTGTTCCCGGTGCATGTTGGACTCCGCCAGGGCTGCCCTTTGTCACCGGTTCTGTTCATAATTTATATGGACAGAATTTCTAGGCGCAGTCAGGGGGCGGAGGGTGTCCGGTTTGGGAACCACAGGATCTCATCTCTGCTGTTTGCAGATGATGTCGTTCTGATGGCTTCTTCAAACCAGGACCTGCAGCATGCACTGGGACGGTTTGCAGCCGAGTGTGAAGCAGCTGGGATGAGAATCAGCTCTTCCAAATCTGAGGCCATGGTTCTTGACCGAAAAAGGTGGTTTGCTCTCTTCGCGTGGGTGGGGAGTCCTTGCCCCAAGTGGAGGAGTTTAAGTATCTCGGGGTCTTGTTCACGAGTGAGGGACGGATGGAGCGTGAGATTGACAGGCGGATCGGTGCAGCGTCTGCAGTGATGCGGGCGCTGTATCGGACCGTTGTGGTAAAGAAGGAGCTGAGTCGAAAGACAAAGCTCTCGATTTATCGGTCAACCCACGCTCCTGCCCTCACCTATGGTCATGAGCTTTGGGTAGTGACCGAAAGGACAAGATCGCGGATACAAGCGGCCGAAATGGGCTTCCTCCGCCGAGTGGCTGGGCGCTCCCTTAGAGATAGGGTGAGGAGCTCAGTCACACGGGGGGAGCTCGGAGTAGAGCCGCTGCTCCTCCACGTCGAGAGGAGCCAGCTGAGGTGGCTAGGGCATCTGATCCGGATGCCTCCTGGACGCCTCCCTCGGGAGGTGTTCTGGGCATGTCCCACCGGGAGGCGGCCCCGGGGAAGACCCAGGACACGCTGGGGGGACTATGTCTCTCGGCTGGCCTGGGAACGCCTCGGGATCCCCCCGGAGGAGCTGGAGGAAGTGTCTGGGGCGAAGGAAGTCTGGGAGTCCCTGCTTAGACTGCTGCCCCCGCGACCCGGCCCCGGATAAGCGGAAGAAGATGGATGGATGGATGGATGGCATATCAATCTACATGCTAAATAATATTAAAGCATGAGGGAGATGCATTGAGTGATGGTAAATGATAAACGTACAGTATATTGCAATTATAATATTAAAGTGTGCAGGGCTCGCATTTAATATTGAGCACTAGAAAACACACAACATGCATGAATTGCCACATCGTTGGCAAGCATGACATGAAGATTTGAACGCTGGATCTTTGTATCCCCAGAAGTGGTGACTTACTGACTGTATCGTTGGGAAGACATGGGTTTCACATACCTTCTCCCAAGTTGAGGCAATGATAACGTATGCCAGACCGGGGTATTTTTGTCTGTTTAAACTTAAAACGCTTACAACAATCAAACTGAATATCTTGAAATTACTGCAAGATATTGAATATTACCACATACTCACCATTTGACTGATCTGAACACAATTTTAAACACTTCTAGAGAATGTCTATGTAGATTTTGGTAGCATTTGCATGAAGTGCTGAAAGCTGAATCGATTTTGAAAGCATTGCTAAAAATGCAGATATCTGAAATGAATTTGCCTGAAAAATCTGAAAGCTCAAATGTATTGCACTAGACTGCTCAAAAACTTTGAAGCTGAAATGTAAAACTGGTAGAATTTGGAGTTGACATAAATGTCCTTAGAGAGCATAACATTTTTTTCACACTTGAAATTGTGTTTGTAGCTGAAAGTATGCAGAATATAGCTTAATATTTTTAAAAAAGTATAAAAAGGTATCAAAGAAAAATACAAGCATAAATGTCCTTAAAGAGCTGTACATTTTGATAGTTGAATGGTTTCTGTAGCTGAAAGTATGCAGGAGTTGAAACGATGAAGAATAAAAAGAAAAATAATAAAGATTTGAAGAACAATAATAATAGTAATAATAAATAATGTTTTTGTAGAAAAACATATGTTGTGAATGCTTTCAGCAAAAAAACATGACGGAAGAATAATATAAATACAGAATGGTTTTTATGGAATGGGTATTGTTGATCTCAACAAGTATGTTGTGTCGCCTTTAAGGCTGCATACAGACCCCTGCGTGAAAAAAAGCTGTCCTCTCATTCATTTGAATGAAGCCAGTCCGTCAAGGCAGTGAGGGTGAAAATGCAGGGGGGCGCTGACAAAACAATGCAGGGTTGTGCATCAAAAAAGTTAAACCTTGCACAACTTTTGCTGCATCTGGCAAGATGCTGCATTGTCCAATCAAATACATGCAAGCGCACATTTTTGGTAGATAACTTTGTAATGTGAATGCAGTATTTCTACTGTTTACCTCGCAATTGTTATGACGAAAGATGAACAGTTGCCACCTTGATAACTTTCCAGAGTTGTAAAATCTATTACAAAGTATTACAAACTGTTCTGCAGTGTTTTGGTGTCTAATAAGCCTTTAAACACATTCATCTATTACTCCAACTAGACTTCCTGGATCGTATTTTATTGTCTCACAGGTACCTTAAACCAGGGGTTCTCTACCTTTTTAGATGTGGTGACCAGCAAGCGAGTGGGGGCTTCAACTTTTGAAATTATGTTTTGAAAAATGTCTGGAGGGGATCTTTTAAAGTAGACTAACTGGTACTACACAAGATGTCTCCTACTTAACAGAAAAGTCTATTCTCAGTGTATGTCACCTGGAGGCTTCAGTTTCATACTGGACCATGATTCCAAATTAGTTGTGATGTCATGAATTTTGCTGGTATGCCCATGTGTTAAACTGAGAATTAAGGTGAGTGCAAAGAAACTTTTCTCCTGTTACAGACTTGATTGAGGACCCAAACGCAAAAACACGGACCAGTGGAGTGTTGGTAAGAAAAGAGTTTTATTGCAAAGAGAGTTTTGGAAGTGGCTGATGGCTAGTAGAGGGAGTCCAGTAGCTGCAGGTGAAAAGGTCGTAGTGGAGGAATGTGGTCGGCGTGAACGAAGGAAGCATGGAGGACGGGTTGGCAAGCAGACTGATGAGCTGTTGGGTAGCAATCCTGGAGCGAGTGGAGTTAATACACAGGAAAATATACAAAGAAGTTAAACTTGCTAAACACAGTTTCTAAGGCCTGAGGTGTATCTACCACAGAGGTTGATTAACAATCTGGAGAGCCGGAGAAGATATACTGCAGGAGGTTGAGTTGATGGCAGGCAGGTGTGCAGACCGGGAGGAGTGATGAGCTGATTGCTGACAGGTGTGTGAGCAGACCAGAGCCAGGCGTCAGGGAGGAAAGCCATGCCAATACCCACAAACATACACACACAGGGGAATACTGAAACACAAGGAAATGGAAAAACACAATAGAACACAAGGGAAACTACAAGGGTAAAAATCTCTGCACATGCATCATTGTGCACAGTGGAGTGAACAACATCACAATGAGGTAACAATAAGAAAAACACATTTTTGACTGGAGACTGATTTTAACAAACAAATGCATTCAGTCAAGATAAGATATCAAAATAATATAAAAAAATCAATAAAGTAATTTAATTATAAGTTCATTCATTTAATTCTACTTCAAAGATTTGCTGATTCCTTTGTTAGCTCAGTGTTTTTGTTTTTGTTTTTTGACATTACACCTTCCATAATGAATGTGTCAGAACCACAGATAGCATCAGCGGAGAGAGTGATGGAGGTAGAGAGGGAAAGAGAGAGAGAGAAATAGAAAGCACACTAGTGTGGGCGAGCGAGGGAGAGTGTGCCGATACATGCTGATAAATGTGAAACTGAAACTCAAGTTTATTTAATGTGAAATTACACTCCCTACTCAATGAGTGGATGGATGATCGGTTTTTGTTTGATAACATCTTACCTACCTTAAACAACACACCCCCACCAATGAAGCCCCCTGTGTTATTTTAACACAGGTCTGTTTTCAGTCTGAATCCCTGCTATCTCTGTGTGTCATTTACATTTTATCTTTCAATGTAGCTGATGACTGTTGTTATTGACCTGTCTATGCTTTTTATGACATACAAATCACTATTTCATACTGTAGTTTACCCTTAGATACTGTTTTCCGTCACAGTATTTTTTGGCCTGGCCCAGTCATCCTCTCATAATTAGTCTCAATACCAAATTTTGAATCTTAAATCTATTTTGTATTCATAAATACCAGTCATTAATAAATGGGTGATCATATTGCATTATACTGAGAAGTGCTTCTAATGTTAAGTCTACCCTCATTGATATAAATCGTGACAGTAGCAGGAAACCTTGGATGTATGGTTCTTGTATGGGTATTTCCTGCACTTGTTTTACAGTCCTTTTTGTTGAGCAGAAGTTCTCCTTTATTTTTCCTTGTGTGGATTAACTGTGGGACTGCAGATTGAACAGGGCCAGATTCAGAATGCTGCATAACCCTTACAAATGCTGCTGTGCCTGGTGTGTGGGGAAGACGGCATCTTCTTTACATGAAAGCTTCCAAGCTGTTCTAAAAAGAGCCTGATCCAGTTCCAGTTGCTTTTGCCCTCCAGGTGGGGATCAGGTCACCACGTATTACAAAGGCATTGTCCTTTGGCATATCTTTGGACATAAATGTCTCCCTGGCTGCCTGCTCCTCCTCCTCCTCTTCATCTTCATTACAATGCAAGTTTTCTAAGTCATCCTCCTGTTCTGACACTTCCTCTTCTAACTCATTGCCTCTTTGCTAATCTTTGAATAAGAGATCAATGGCTTGCTTGACCAAATAGGTGAAATGGAAGGTACTTTTAAAGTCTTATGGCCCCCTTACATACTTTGTATGGATATGCTTGCAGGTACAGATGTGGGGACAGTGTTAAAGAACCCTGTGACCTCTTCTTCTTGTGTACACCACATATGATGATTTCTAGACACAGTTGTACTTTCTTACTTTTTCAAGATTCCCCTATGACACCTCAGAGGTCTACAGGAGCCTGTCTAGGTGGGAACCTTGGCAAATGTAGCAATATGGTGGTAACACAGGTGTTTCTGCCAATGTCGAGGTTCCCCATGAACTATCTCTTAATATTGGTGACATATGACCTGCAAGAGTCTATATATACAAAACCAGCTGTACAAAAATCTGAGCTTTGGAAATATTTTTGGAACATTTACGTGAAGGTTATCAATCAAAAAGTGATTCTAATTCTAATGGGTCCGGCATGGTTACTTTACCTCCACAAAACATTTGAACCATGAAAGTTCCTGTAACTGCAATGTTCTGGAATTTTTTAACAAATATTCCAAGAACAACAGCTTTTACTTAACATAACTATTATAGATGTCAAGAAAACTTTCAAGAAGAATTTTACCATTTTACAATTTTACCCACCCCAGCCACAGCTTGTTCACCCTGCTGCTGTCTGGCAAGCAATACAGAACTATCCGCCGTCCTCATCCTCCGCACTCCACCATAAATAAATGACATGGAACTTTCTGTTATGCTGGTTTTGCACATTACCATACCACTACTTTGTATAATATATGTAGGCTATATAGGTAATTGTATATATTGTTTTTATTTTTATTCTATTCTAATTTTAAATATTTGTATTTATTCTAGAGTGGGTGGATTCTATATGAATGATTGCCTAATTTTAATAAAATCAACGCTTTAAACTTGGTAGTTATAGTAAAATATGGTGAGAGATAGACTAAGTTAACTTGTTCTTGTTTCTCTTTCAGGACAGATTTCTGCGTTCATAAAGACGAACCCTGTGATACTGTGGGTGAGTACCACTATGTCTCTCACTCTCTCTCACACACAAAATGTGTGTGTGTGTGTCTCTGTATGAGTTATGAAATCATTTTAGAGCATGTGGTGACCTCAGTTTGCGATAAAAGTAGCACTTTACTCAAACTGTCTTCAGAAACTACTGAACTAAATACCATTACACTTGAACACAGTCTGTTTCTCTCTCACTTTCTGTCTTTCTCTCTCACTCACACAGACACAGACACACACATTTGCACTTTCTATACTTGACATAATGCATCCCCCCTAGCCCCTAACCCTACCTCCCTAACCTTAACCAACACAACTAAATGCCTTACACCAACACTGACCCTAAACTAGCTGTAACCCAAACCGTAGTCTAACCACAGACCTAAGGCCAACTCTTAACCCTCACCCCTTTGAAGAAGTGAGGACTGGACAAAATTTCCCACCTTATATAACTATCCTCACTCCCAAGGTTTAAAGCACAAATTGGTCCTCTTGGTCTTCGCAAAGATGGACATACACATAAGAGTACACACACACAGACGCACACACAGAGATCTTCCACAGTAAAACATTTCAGGCCCTATTTTAGTGGCAGCGCAACGACTAACGCAAGCAGCACTCCGACCATTTGGTATTTTCGTGACCTTGAAATGTGCTTTTCCTGCCTGTGTGGTTCTTTGGTGCCAAGCACAGAGTGCACGGTGCACAGGTGGGAGGTTAATTCAAATTAGGCAGTACAAAGAAAGTTGTTGGTCTTTTGGTGGGAACTTTGTCTTAGACTTTGTGTTGAGAATAGACGTCTCTGAACCACGTCTGTTTTTGGTGCAACGTCAATCTGCTGCCAGTCTGATGGTTTTATCCACAACAGCAAACAAAATACTCTGAGCAAATGCAAAGCAGTAACACAATAATGCTTAAAACGTAAATAAACAAGTTTGATTAAACAACTATCCAGCCAGTAGATGTGTTTAAAACGGCATCAAAAAATAAGGTTTAATGTAGTTAAAGCAGGAACATAAATCTGTCTGCATTTATCAGTCTTGGGGGAACCGGTGTTGGTCAAGGCATTGAAAACAGTCAGTATTGTAGCGTTATAACTACTTAAATTTGAATATTTGAACTTACATTGATCCTTGTCTCTGCTTTGAAGAAATATTCACAGACAAAAACTTGGTGATAAGTGAAACATTTATTTATAGTTAAATATCTATAACAAGTGAATAAAGTGAGTAAATGAGGTATTAATGATGGTTATATGGCATAAAACCACAATCAAATAAATGCAGTAAATGGGTCGTTTAAATGGCAATTTAGGTTATTATTCAGTTAGTCAATAGTGAAAAGGAGTATGTGATTTCAGATATCAGAGGGAACGATTGATTGCTTGATTATTAATTCAACTTCTCTAAGACCTAAGTTTAAGATTTAGCGTTCTATCCGACATCATACTCTTATCACAACAGCAGATTGAAGTTTTGCCTACTTTTGCAGTGTAGTTTCTGAACTGTCGTTCTGGCTCCAGTTTACTTCACGGCCTCCCAGCGAGGTGATGCCCACTGGAACACTGTGGTAGCGGAGCAGATCAGGTCAAACAGTGGTGTTTCTCTGGTGGTCCTTGGATGCCCACTGTCATGGAATGCTAAAGTCTTTGATGCAACTTCGGCTGCCGTAAGTATTAAGGCAGCCGGCAGGCAGGTGCTATGCATGATGAGTCTTGATCCGTAGACTGGTGGCTGGCATTGGATAGAAGCTCTGCTAAACTTCCTTTATATACTTATTTAGATAAACTATAAACTAAATTTATTTAATTTCATATTTTACGCGCAACCATCACATACTTCCTCATCACTATAGTCAATCCACCGTGATTCTAACATCGAATATTATGTAATGATGTTTTGCATAAAACATTTAAAAAGACATATGGTTTAAGCAGAAATCATATTTCTTACGTAGCATTCCTAACTACTTTAAGTATTAGAACAGAATTTCTAATACTGATAATAAGTGAGCAGAAGGCTAAACAACAGTTTAATCACACATTATAATAAGTCATATTCTTATATCATTTTGCATTCTTAATATTACAGAGACCCCGTCATCAGTGGTCACTAGATGGCAGTATGGTCACATGGTAAACAAGGTATTAAATTCATGAATGAATAATTCAGTTCTACATCGTACAGAAATCGTAGTTGGGCTATTCTACAAGAAAATATATGCTAAGTAATGTTAGCTAGATTACTGACTGATATGACATTTGATTTGACATTTTTTCACATTTGGTTTAGCAAAAGAGGATTCTTCCAAGTCATTTCTTCAGGAATGCATCCCAAGATTTATGTCACATCTGCTGAGATCCTTATCTTCTTTTCACCAGAGTGAGAGAAAGGGGCCGATTTGATCCTTGTGTGAGTGTGAAAGTTAATTTGATTGTCTTTATGGCATTTATTCAATCTTACAAGTAAGACTGCAGTCTTTGTTCTTTGGGGAAGGTAATTCATTGATTATTTGGTAGATTTTGTTTTTCCTTGTCGTTGTAGCCAGTTGAATTAGAATTAGTCTTGGCTATTCCCACCTCTGTTGTTAATCTCATTATCATAACAAGGCCTATAACTCCAAAGGGAGCCAGAGTGTCTTGTTACCAGGTCTGGAAGGTGTCGGAGTAACACTTTTACTTGTTGATGAGTGTTAAGTCAATTTATAAATCCAGGGAAAGTCAAGAAAGGATGTTTATTCAAATCCAGAGGAATTTTGCAAGCCCATAAACAGTTCCTCCCTTTTGGCCTTCTCAAACACTCACCTCCAGTCCTTGTGTCTGGATGATGAAATTTGAAGATAGAGGGACTGATCCCTATACCAGAATGCTGTATCTGCAGGATCCCACTGTGCTGGGCAGCCTTCTGGGAGGGTCAACAGGGTGATAACCTCTTGGTATCACTCGAACCTTATAGCCCCCCTTAGTGAGCATTCATAACAAAAATAGCACTGCTTTTAAAAAATGCATTGATGGCGGCGATTTTGTAATTCCGGAAAATGATCATGGTGACAACGATTTTATCCTCCGGTCGTGAGGTTAGCAGTAGGGTTACCCTGTTTGCGCACCAAAGTAATCTACCTGGAATGTCCACTTGTACATATTGAATTGACCAATGTTTCTAGATGTTTGAAAAAGGCTGTTTGCCTCTTTCTCATTGCCTGTAATCAAGATGTAACAATCTAAATAGCTTTCACAGTAGCATACTGATGGAGGGTGAGGGTAGATAGCTTGTGGTGGTGATTTTTGTTTGTTTTTCTCCACTTTGCATGTACTTATCTTTTTATTTGTTTATTTTTATATCTTGGTTATTAGCTATTTGTATAACCAAAAAATTATTTTGACATGCCATGTATATTTGTATGCACATCTGTCCACATCCATTTTCTGTAACACTTACACTGTTCAGGATCTCAGGGGACAGTCAAACTCAAAACAGTTTATTTCTTTGCATTCTTGCATGCTCCGTGATAAATTTGATGTAATATCTACTCAAACTAGGACGTAAAAAAGGAGGTCTACAATCTACAGCCAGCTGAAACAGCTGTGTCTTATTTGTCATGCTGCACACAGCCCATCTCAAACTGTCAGGATGATGTTTGTTGTCTCTTAAACCACTGGGGAAAAACAGTCTTGGATGAAATTCATCTCGGTATAGTTTTTCTGGCACTAGTTTATATTCCAATTCTGATGGATTGCTATGCTGGGGACTGTGAAAACATTTTTTGTTGAAGAAAACTTCACTCATGATTGATCCAAATTGAAGAAAATAACCTTTACTTAAGCTTCAGAAGAAAATAGTGATTATGGTGAGCATTTTCATGCAGCATGGAGGGAAGCACATGTACACACACACACACACACACACACACACACATTGTATCAGTACTTCTCTGCCGCCACAAAAAGACTATGTCAAGATAAAATAAACTATTAGATATTATACATTTTCTTCTACAGGACCAACAAGTCCTCCAAACCAAATGACAAAATACATTGTTTGTAACTGCCTTCCAAATCAATCCATATAAGTATTTTGCATTCTGATGCCTTCATCAGCAGGACATTGTTTTTCATTGTTTTCCAAAACTGTTTAGAATTGACTGTTACAAAAAATTCCTGATCTGACACTACTGTAGTTAAAGCTGGGTTAAACCATCCACGCCGACCTCCTCCCTATGAGGTTTTGTGTCTGTATATCAACGTCATGCTACATTCAGTCTTGCTGTCTTGCTGCAGACAGACAAGCGATACACATAGTTACACTTGAAGATGAACCTTCACCTCAGTCTGGGGTCCAGAACGCTCTAGAGCAGGTTTTCATCAAGGATGTCTCTGTACATTGCTGCATTCATCGTTCCCTCGATCCTGACCAGTCTCCCAGTTCCTGCCGCTGAAAAACACCCCCACAGCATGATGCTGCCACCACCATGCTTCACTGTAGGGATGGTATTGGCCAGGTGATGAGCGGTGCCTGGTGTCCTCCAGACATGACGCTTGCCATTAAGGCCAAAGAGTTCAGTCTTTGTTTCATCAGACCAGAGAATTTAGTTTCTCATGGTCTAAGAGTCCTTCAGGTGCCTTTGGCAAACTCCAGGCGGGCTGTCATGTGCCTTTTACTGAGGAGTGGCTTCTGTCTGGCCCCTCCACCACACAGGCCTGATTGGTGGAGTGCTGCAGAGAAGGTTGTTCTTCTGGAAGGTTCTCCTCTCTCCACAGAGAAACGCTGGAGCTCTGTCAGAGTGACCACCGGGTTCTTGGTCACCTCCCTGACTAAGGCCCTTCTCCACCGATCACTCAGTTTGGCCGGGCGGCCGGCTCTATGAAGAGTCCTGGTGGTTCCAAACTTCTTCCATTTACGGATGATGGAGGCCGCAGTGCTCACTGGGACCTTCAATGCTGCAGAAATGTTTGTAATAAATTTGCAAAGATTTCAAACACAATTCTTTCACGTTGTCATTATGGGGTGAATAGTTTCTGGATGCACTTTATGACTGATATTCTCACTTTCTTGATGAGTGTTCCTGGCAAGGTTGGTCTTCGGAGTGTGGCTGCAGACCAAATGCCCATTTCCTAAAAGCATCTTAAGGCTGAGACGATCTTAGTCCCATTGTAACTCCGTGGACTAAGATCATTTTAGCCTGAAGATGATTTTGGGAAATGAAGCCCAGTCTAGTAATGATTAATGTTGCAAATAATTATGTGATGCACACAAAGGGCATCTCTGCAGTAAAGTTGATCTAAACAATCTGAGGCAATAATCCTCTTAAACATCTCAACATATGCTTCCACACAAAATACATTATGTTCAACAGCACATTCAAGTAATTAACAACTGCAACAGCTTGCAGTAAGGGTTTTCATTGTCATTTGAACAAACAGTGAACACAGTGACTCATAGAAAGTTGAACAAAAAACATTTTATGGGATTAGATTTGTTTCATAATTGAACAAAATCTCCCAAGAATCAAACAAAAACATTTATTGAAAGTGAATAAAAATAATGTAAAACCAAAAAATTACCTCAAAGGCAAAATTCACACTAAAACTATACAAGACATTTGATTATAAAAGCCTACACCTTTCTTTAACCGAGCAGGATCACTCATCTGTTCAGTTTCACTGCTGAATCTTTTGGTTCAGTGGTCTGGATGAGCAACAAATGGTATGAAACTGAAAAATTCAGCAGTAAAAAATGGACAGCAAAAGATCGATCATGATCAGGGAAAGAAGAATTGAGAATTTCGTAATCAGGTGCTGTACACTTTTTATTTTAAGTTTTGTCTTTGGGCAAATTTTTTTGGTTTAAAATTATTTATTATTATTCACTTCCATTAAATGTATTTAGTTTGATTCTTTGGAGATTTTGTTCAATTATGAAACTAATCTAATCCCATAACATTGGTATGTTGGAACAGATTTAATGGTACTGAAGTGGGTTGTCATTTCAGGAAAGTTTAGCGAGAACCTCAAGCTTGTGTTTTTGGCATTTGAACAAACGACTAATGCTGTCATTTTCCTTGGGGGACATATGATGATTTTGGTATCTATTGTATGTTCTCAAACAGAACTAGTTTCGACAACGTGTTATCTGATCATGTTGGAAAACAAGTCTTTATATCACTTCCGAATGGCCACACTTGAAGGTGGAGCCGCCATAGAGAGAGATGGGATATATTGTAGATATGGGGATTATGGGGGCACCCCAGTAGCTCACCTGGTAGAGTGTATTCCACATGTGTGGGCTGTGGCTCTTTGCTGCATGTCATCCTCTCTCCCCCGTCTATCTTCTGCACTATCAAATAAAGGCAAAAAAGCCCAAAAGAAATGAATAAAAAAGATATGAGGATAACGTTGCACATTTTCAGACAGTCTCTCCTGGAAGGCATTCATAGTGTTGAGCTTAGTTGTTCACATGAAAAGATGTAGTTTGGTGAAAAATGAAAAAGGAGAGCTTGGGAGAGAACTTCAAACCCTGGCTCCTTTCTCACCTCCACACAGCTGCAGTGATGTGGGTTTGTCGGTTTTGAAAATTTACACAAATTGTCAGACATAGCCCTCCTAATCTGACATCAGAAAGGAGTGGAGGGAGGGGGGTTAAAACTATTCAACCATCCAACATACACTTTTGAAGGAGCATACTTGCGCTTTCATACCAGCATTTACTACATTTCATTGCAGTGGAATCCCTACAAAGTAAATTCACTCAGTGCTTTCATGTAGAGGTCGACTTTGGTAAACTTTCACACATGACTGAACATAATCACAAACTGTCTTGACAATGTTGACCTTTGAGGGAACGGAGGAAGGGAGAGTCCAAAATGGAGAAAGCTATCATATTAGCTGTATTGCACCATCTGATTTCATATAATTTGGTATAAACTGCTCCACAAATGAGATGCATGTTTGTCACTTTGGAGACAGGAGTCAATGGTACAATTAAGTTTCCTTGAATTAACTGTGTTATCTTGTCTGGTTAGCAACCAAGAGACACATCACAAAACATCCATCATCACCTATTTTTAAACTTCTGCATGTGTGTAGGATCCTTGTAATGTAAATTTTGGTGTTCAAACTTCAATAAGACAGAGGGAATAGTTCATTGGCTTTATAAGTGACGTGTAGAAGAGAGGAGATCTTTGTGATTTTCATTGCCATGAATTTTCTTTAATAAAGCTTATAATTAGGGCTGGCTTGGGTGAGTCCTGAACCATCCCTTAGTTATGCTGTTATAGGCCTAGACTGCCGGGACACTTCACATGATGCTCCTCTTTCCTCTCTCCTTCTCTCCTTCTGCAATTTTATTCCATTACTGCATGTTACTAACTCAACATCTTCTCTCTCCCGTAGTTCTGTGCTTTCTCGTTTCTCTCCTTCTGTCGCTTTCAGCAGGTATTTCTGCCTCCGGAGCTGCAGAGTCTGGATCTGTGGTTGTGGGCCGCCTGCTACCCCCGTGTTCCTGCTCGACAACTGCTACTACAGTTGTTGTTATTGGCTCTGTTACTGATGCTGACATTATTCTTCCTATAGCTGTCATTCCTATTATTACTAATTTATTAATATTAACACTATAATTACTATTCTACTATATATATAAAAAAATAATTCTATGTGGTCTTTGCATTGTGCCTCCCTAACCCTATCCCCTTCCCCCAACTCTCTCTCTCTCTCTCTCTCAAAACCACAAAACACAATTTCCTAAAGTTTCAGAGTCAAAAACATTTTGACCAAATCCAAAACATAAATGGAAATGTATCATGAAATGGAAAAAGGTGATTTTGGAATAAACCCACTTGTCATCAAGGATGTTCTGCATAGGAACATCTAAAACTTTGAATGAATAAAAATGTTCCATACCAAAACAAAACTGAATTTGAAATCATAGTAGGAGGAGACTTCAATACAATCCTTGACCCAAACCTAGACAGATCAAACACTGGAAACAGTTACAGAACATGGAACTCGTCTGACACTGTAAAACTGTATTTTGCGATTGTTGGTGATCAAAGAACCCATCATATAGAGAATGCTCCTTTCACTCACCCTCCCACAAAAGTTATTCCTGAATCGACTACCTCCTAGGTAGTAATTTTGTTATATCCCAATTCAATTACTCCGAAATTCATCCGATTATAATTTCAGACCATGGACCAGTCAGCTTCGATCTAGTGCATGAAACAGACCCAATCCCTTTAATTTTTATACTTATATCCACTCTATCAATTTATCTTGCCTGTATTATAGTGTATTATATTTTGTTTGCTCTATTTCTGTGTGCACTGATGTGATAGTGAGCAGCTGTAACAAAAAAGTTTCCCTTTGGGGATCAATAAAGTATTTCTGATTCTGATTCAAGTAGGTGGCAGTGTCACTCTGAACAAAGATTTCAAAAATTTATTTTCTAGTGAGTAGACATCCTTCATTGAATTGAATGACAGGAAATATACCACCACACACAAATACCATGCTCCTTTCGGTTCTGCTCAAACATATCAAAGACCCGACACTCACCTCCAGCTACAGACAAATAAGCCTAATCAACTTCAATCTTAAAATAATCAGCAAAGCACTAGCCAACAGGTTGGACTCAGTCATATCCCATTTAATCCTAGACCAAACAGGTGTTATAAAGGGCAGACATTAACCACCAACATGCACTGTGTATTCAGGGTTATCAACATATCCTAAAGAAACCATTTAACACCGTTATTACATCACTGGATGGTGAAAAGGCTTTTGATGATGTTAATTGGACATACCTTTTTATCACTCTTGAGAGATTTGATTTTTGGAGAGGTGTTCAGTCTATGGATCAAAACACTCCAATCACCTTCTGCATCTGTTATCACCAATAGTCACAATTCCCAACATTTTACACTCCAGCGGGGACTAGACAAGGATTTCCACTGACCATGGAGGTCTAGCTGCCCCAAATTCTTTGATTCTACCACCCCACAACCCATCTTCAATACATAACAAAATCCTGATAATTTATTCCCCATAATGATCCCATACCTGCAAAAGGAAGAGACACAGACTGACTGTTTTCTTCACAGAGCGCAAGACCACCCCTGAGCCTTTCTCTCCCCACCGACATCGACCACTGCTTCCCTTTGCTTCCACTCAAAGGAACAGTTTTGCCATTGGAGCCACCATAGTGTGGACCCTGCTCCGTCAGTATCCAAGCTTGAGAGGACTTCCCTGGATAGACCAAACAGACTGATGCGTACAATCATTAACCAAAAGTGATTTTCAATTAAGAGGTTTGTGTCTGGGCAGAGATAGATTTTATAACTGTGTGGGTTATTTCATCTAAGCTTCATTGTTGTAAATTGTGCTTTGCTTATTTTGGAGAGTAACGGACTGTCGTACCGTAATTGCTGTGTGTTTTTCTTTGTGTTTAACACATTCCATTTGTATCAGTACCAAGCCATTTAACTGTGTAAGCTTTAGCCACCGTGGAAGCTAATAACTCTGCTTTATCAGACCAAAGTCCAGTAACACAGCTGGTTTGCTGCCAGGTTACTGTGTGATAAAGGGACAGGTTTTTTGTGCCTTACTCTGTGTGCTTTCCTTTCTCTTTCCTCTCCACTAACCCACACACCTTTACACGTACATTTACACACTTACACACTTCTCAAACAACCCAGATAGCATGAGAGCATATCTAAGCTGCCCACTATCTTGAGGACAATTAGAGCTTGTCCTACCTTTCGGCTCTTTCCCTTTGTTTGAATTTTGCAGGTCTGCCCGCCATTTTGGCTCTGTGCGTGACAAAGACCCATGTGGACACGCCAGCCATCTTCCTCGCACCCCCTTTTGTCCCCAGATCCGCCAAAGGGACCCAACACTGACACCCTGTCACCCTGTCAGCATGACTAGACCAGGGGGACGCTTCCCCAACCAAGGTGTATCAGCATCCCCGCCCTACTTGATTCCGGTTCCGAAATCAGCCTGATGTGTGTCAGCACTTTTGCAGAGATGGCTAGGGCCATGCTCACCCTTGGGAAGCCGTTACAAGTCGAGACCCATCACAAAGCGCACGTGGGTTGACATCACCCCCCAGGAGATGACAATGGTGCATCCCATCTACATCTGCATCCTGGACACAGATCCCCTGCTCATCGGTCAGGACCTCTTGGACCGACTGGCCCCACTCATTGACTGCCACGAGGGACACATTTGGGCTCAGGTCGAATCCCCCAAACCTCTTTGCTCCACAGGCAGTCAGGTAACCTTAGACAGACAAGTTGTCATCATCCAGGAATCCAAAGGACCCTACCGATGATCATGTCTTTTCCAGCACCTGACCCTGATACTGATCTTTCTCGGGCACTTGTGAGTGTGCCGCAACCACAAACTGAAAGTCTGAACCCCTTTCACCACCACGAGTCCTTCCTGTGCTTCCTGTGTGAAACTAAAACTCAGACTTGTAAAGCCCTTGAGTGGTTGGTGGAGTACAGCTCAACAGTGTCACCACTCCAAATGCGTTCTTGGCTATCTGGTCCGAAAAGTCAGCTGTCAGCCAAGAATGGTACAACAAGATCTGCCAACACACACTTCTCCTGCTTTCACACTGCAAAGCCATCACCTTCTTTCCACAGAGTCACCACAGACCCTCCTTAAGGCAGTCGGAGTGTGTGCCCTCTTGGTACAGATCGGGAGGAAACAGGTCACATACTTCGTCAGCGTAGTCCCTCAGCTCCGGCCCCCATTCTTCTTAGGAGCGGACCTTTATGTTAGGCTCAGCGCCCAGCTGGACACTGTCAATCAAGTTCTGTAGGCCCAAGCAAGCACTGAAGTCTCTGTTCTGACTACTGAACCAGAGCACATGAAATCTGGGCAAACCATTCCCCAGGTATGTCAGGTTGCTAGTGAGGCCGATGTGATTATACTCGCGTCGACAGCAGGTGCCACCATCCACCTCGTAATCCTTAAAGGACAGAAGATGCCTGGAGCACAAGCGTTCTTCCAACCCCCGCCCCGCTTCTGATAACTCAGCCTGACAGTCTGTGGTATGCCCTTGCTTGAGTTGAACCTTCATTCAGCACACTAACCCACACACCTTTACACGTACATTTAGATCTTGGGATCTAAATTAGACAATTAGATCTTGTCCTCCCTTTCGGCTCTGTGCCTTTTATTGGAGTTTGGCTAAAGAAACAGTGGACCTGGATGCAACCACCACACTGGTGGCTGTCCCAGTACATCCAGACCCTGCATGGGTTCGAACAGGACCCAAGGTCCCTGTTCTGCGTTCCACACCCAATTGGACCTTCTGCTGGTCTCAGCAGTCCAGGACTGAGGTGATTCGTGGTGCTGAGAGAGACTCGGTAGGGGCTGGACCTCAACATCACCTAGCTCGCTCAAACTGCTACACCATTCTGTCTGATGAGGCTCCAGTCCACCCAGGAGATGCCTCCGCGGTCCCTCTACCATCTGACCTGGACTCCTCTCTGGCTATAGCTGGCACTGCTGTCTCCTCTCCACCTGTTCGCTGGCATTGATCGGGTGGCTGGTCCATCCATCTTGGGACAGCCGAACAATCGAAGGGGTAGCTCTCCTTCCACCTGCTGCAGGATGCTGAGGGAGGACGTGATCAGACGGTCTGGAGGTCTACCTCGCCAGGAGCCAGCAGAGGACCATTCTTCCAAGATGGACCCCATCTCCTCACTGCAACACTCCCCTGTCCAGTCCGCTCTTCCACAGTTGGTGAGGTCGCCGCATTCTGTGGTCACTGAACATGCACTGTTTTGTCCTGTCAGCACTCCGTCTCCATCCTTTCGTCTACTCTCCTACTACACTGATAGTCAGCGATTCCATAATCAGGAGTGTTTGTTTCTTCAAAGCAGTCTCCCTGGTGCCATGGCCCCTTTCATCCTGGAAAAGGATTTATTGCCTTCACTCCCGCCCTCCATTAAAATTATTATTGTTCATGTAAGCTGACAAAAATTTTAACCAAGATTTTAACCACCTTTCTAACCTTCTAAAACAGTGTGGCAAATCTGTTTTTATCTCAGGTCCCATTCCCACATTGTGCCGCGGTGCTGGTCACTTCAGCAGAGTCCTTAGCCTTCACAACTGGCTTCCGTTTGCTTGTAGGGCTCACGATGTGGGTTTCATTGACAATTTTAATCTATTTTGGGATAAAATTTCTCTCTTTAAGAAAGATGGAATTCACCCAAGCAAACTAGGCTCACGAATGCTAGCCGCTAACATACAGAACACGGTGCAGTCCTCTCCATGTGACTGACTGTTTACACTCCACACACACACCCTGGAATCTCCCTCTCCTTTTCTGGTTTCATCTCAGGCCACTGTTTCCAGCGCTAGTCACCCCCTACTGTCCTGCCATGGCATTAACACCTTTACTGGTTCATCTCCCTATTCAGACAGTTGTCACAGATAGGGCTCCCCGTCCACATTGCACTTTTAAAAAGGGTTAACAACAATCTTCTTTACATAAAATGCACCGCTGTCCCATTACCAGTCACTATGTGTAAACTGGCCCTCTTAAATTTGAGGACTCTCTCAAAAAAGACTATCTCCTCCACCCTCCTAGATTTCCTGTTCCTCACTGAGACTTGAGACTGGAGTCTGGTGAATATAGCCAGCTTTTATAATTATGTCCCCCAGATTATGACTTTTTCCACTTACCCAGGCTTAGTGGTCGTGGAGGAGGTATCACAGTAATTTTTTTAAAAATGCCACTGGTGCACTTCCATTGGAACTAATGTTTACACCAGTTTTGAGGTTTTTATGTTTAAAAGAGGTGGTACAAATCCCGTCTTGTGTATAAGTGTATATCGCCCACCCAAACAGAATTCCATCTTCCTAACTGAGTTCTCTGATTTTATCAGCAGTTGTTCTAAATTTTGACAATTTTAATCTCTGGGGATTTTAATTTTCATGGGGACATTCAATCCAATGCCAGCGCTGCTGAATTTCTTGGAACTATGCGCTCTTTTAACTTCAGCATGTTGCCAGCCCAACTCACAATCGTGGCCATACTTCAGACCTAGTATTTACGCTTGGTCTGACCATTGCCTCTCTTGATGTGGAGGATTTGGGTGTCTCAGACAATCAGTGTATCAGGTTCTCCACCTTATTTCACATCATCCCCAATACTCAATTACCTGTTCGTTACTCCCTCTCTATAAATAAATCTACTAAGTAAGTAAGTAAGCAAGTCATTTCTCAGATGCCTACAGAGCCTCCTCTCCAATCTGTATTAAGGCCCAACCCCTTCAGCTGAACACCAATTAATCACAAAGTTTAATTTAATCTGTGGAGACATTTTGGCCTCTGTTGCCCCTCTGACAGTCAGAAAACCTAGTGCCAAATCTCAGCCATGGCTGAATAGTGACAGCCGCGTTCTTAGGCAACTATGTCACAAGGCAGAATATAAATGGAAAAAAGATAGCTGCAACCTGTCTGGCAAATTATCAGCAATCTGTCAAAGCTTCAAGAGCGAAATATTGTCTCATTTAGACAACAATAACATGGAAAAATTCCAATCAGGCTTCAGGGCTCATCACAGCACAGCATATGTCCTTCTCAAAGTCTCACTGTTGTCTTTAGACTGTGGTAAATATGCCATTTTAATTCCTTTAGGCCTCAACACGGCTTTTGACACGGTTGATCATTGTATTTTTATTAAAAATACTTTCAATTACTTCACTTTGATTGTATAAACTTTCCAATGTTGAACTGTTCTATTTGGCAAACACCAACCATCTGGCATATACAGTAAGAAGAATAAAATAATCAGTAGTATTGGAAAATACCATTTAAGCCAGGTCTGGTGTTCTGTGTCAGATGTTTTCTGAGCTGTCTCTTCAATAGCACGACAGGTGTTGAGGGATTTTCTTTCATCCGCAGGAATGACTAGAGAGGCAGCTTTAGTTTACTCTCTAACCAGACCTCCTTTTTCATTAGGTCAGCAGAAACACTATAGCTGGACTAATTTGTGCTAAAGATTTTTGTTGATGAAGGAAGCTGGTAGTCAAAATGTGAACCATTATTCTGTTAATTAAAATCCATAGATAAATTACATTTTTGGCATGTAAACTTGACCATTTAATACAATAAGATGTTTTTACAACCAGTGTCACTGATTTCTCTGCTTATTTCAGTATCATTAAAACACAGAGTGAAATCCAAGAATGGATATCTATTACTAGTTAAACAAAAATTCAATTCTCACCTGAACTGTGCTGAAAAAATAAGATATCCTATGGAATGGCAGATTATTTCCTCCCTAGTTTATAAGAAGCTAATTTTAAAACACTGGCGAAAAAACAGAAGCCCCTGTTGTAACGTGACGTCAGATTTCTCCTCAGCCTGTTGGTTAGGCTGCCTTCATATAACTGATTTCATGACCAAAGGAGTGTGTTGTCTGTTACATCCTGTTGGCAATAACATGGCTCTCATCTTTCATAATATTTGGTAAAAAATGCCTCAGAAACTTTAAGCCTTGTCAAACTGCTCTTCACTTATATCTGTGACCAACAAGTCCTCCAAATGAATTGACAAAAATAGTTGTTTGTAACTGCCCTACAGAATGACAGAGAAGTGTTTTCTGACACCCCTATTGGCATTACAAAACACTAATGTATCCGTTTTATAATCTGCCTACGCTTTGACACAACTTGGTTAGGGAAAGATTATGGTTTGGGATAAAATCAGTCCTTAGTCAAGGTTAAATAAACATCTTGGTTTGGATTCAAACTACTTCATTAAGGTTAGGGGACCTTTATCCTAATGGTTACAGTAATAACCACTTGGTTAAGTTTAGGGAATAATAGTGGCCATGGTTAAAAGAAACCAGAGTTAAAGTCCAATGTTTTGTTGAACCATCCATCCACCCAGACCTCCTCCCTCTGTGGACTTTGTGACACTATAATAACATCACCCGATTTCCTCCTTTGCTCCCAACAGACTAGAGTCAGAATTCCTGTGGCCACTAGAGATCTTTGTCACCCTCATTTATATCAATGAAGGTAGGCCAAATAACAGAATTACCTCTCTGTATAATGCAAAACAGTTCAGGAGCACCGCACACTACATCCTCCAAAATGACCATACCAAAACTGAACACAATAAATCTACCTTCATTTAGGTAGGCTTTATTGCAGGACTGGATTAGACTGCTTTAGTTTTAACTAGCTCTGCCTAACAAACTGGCAACTGAGTGTATATTGTTTTGGGGCATTTGCTGAAATTACTGATTTGGGATAGCATTCTCCTGTGATAGCAGCTTTGTGTGTCACTTGGTCTAATTCTTTTTAACATTTCATCTTGGAATTTTCATTATTTATCTTTCTCTGGTGCGTGTGGTAAAGCAGTGGTAATGTGTCACAGATGGCTCTATATAGGGAGAACACTGACATGCATGCCTGATGAAGGCCATGAGACAAAACATAGCTTTGAATAAGTTAAATGTAATGTTGACAGCTGTTAAAGTTGTTCAGAAATAATTTTTCATTTGGAGACTTTACACAATCCCCAAATCTATCCAGTCATACAGTATTTGGTATCTTTGGAAAATAGAATCTCAAAGTTTTGTGGGTTTGAAAAAAGCTTTCCTCTCTAATGTACATTTGTAATGATGTATCCACTGGCAGGTCTGGCAGGGTTATAGAGTTTCCATAGACAACCAGTGTTGTAGTGATCAGTTACATAATAAATAGCTAATAAAAATAAGGGAGGTGGATGAAACTGAGTGGACAGACAGTCTTACCCTACATAGCACTACTTCCCACACGTTATCACATATTATCAGCATGCACATAGCTATGAGGTAATGGAAGTAGATGCAGACAGAGACAGCACTGTGTGTTGTGGGGCATTGTGGCAGCTCCTGGCCATGCCTTGCCCTGCCATACCATAATACGCTCAACCTACTAATCTTACTGCGCAATGAGTAAACCCCTGCTCTTTGTGCGAGCAGGCCCAAAGTGTGTGACCTACTTTGAGCCTTAATATAATCACAGCACTCACAAAGGATCCTGCTTCAAAATCCCTGCCACCCCTCCCTATTTCTCCTCTCCAGGCCGTCTCAAGCTTTTTCTTGTTAAAAGGCCCCCAAATACATACAAATTAGGTCATGGAACAGCATTTGATAAGATTCCAAGGACCCACAAGGTTTTAGTTGTTGATCTGTTTTATTCGACTCTACAAACATCTCCACTATACACAGGGAGATGTCTTGGCATTTTTTTGTACATTCTCTCATCTGGATAATTTTTATTGAATTCAAGTATAATGAAAGCTGCACTAATCAATATTTTTTTAATAACAATAGGTCAAATTAAAGGGGAGCTCATGGTATTTAGGCAACTCAAAGCTCTTGGTTAAGGTTAGGGAATGGTCGGGGTCTTGGTGGCCAAAACGACCATTTTTCCCTAACCTTAACCAAAATGTTTTTGTAGGCTTAACCCAACTACACGACACTGGACTTAAACCATTGTTTCGGGTGTCAGAGTTCACTTCACATTTGTTATACCTACTGTCCACACCAGCATTCTCCCTATGTCTTCTGTGTGGTGCTGGAGGACAACAAACTCCCACAATGAGGACTCCAGAATTACTTTGGTTCATTCTTTTGGAACATGGTGCACCTATTTGTTTTCAACCTGTACATCATGGCCCCTGTGAGAAACCATCTATCCACCCCCAAACGGTGTTTTGACGGCCCCTGGTTATAGCTATAGGACCTTGGGTAATGGTTGGGTTATTCAACTGTTTGTTTTCTTAACGGTTCCATCAGAGCAGATGGACTCCCTGCTTTTGGCTCCTAACTGTGAACAAAAGGAACAAAAGATGACGTTGCCAGTATTTTATATTTTTGGTCAATATTCAGTATCTGTAAATTTCAAAATGTTCATGCCAAAAACTCACTTTCTAATTGTATTATTCCTGGTTTGACATCTCATTAAAGGCCAGGTGCGTCTTATTTTTTCATATTGAAAATCCCAAAATAGGTCAGGGATCCTGAGTTAATTACATTAATTATATTCTCCCATCAGAAGCCCTACAGCCCTTAGTGATTTCATTTTTTTTTAGAAAAGTTGAACAATGCTTGTGTTTGAGTATGCTCCAACCTCCCATGAGTATTCTCTAACCTCTCAGGCTTGCAGAACCATACCATAACATACCATATAGCAGGGGTTCTCAACCTTTTTGTTTGTGGGGACCATCAAGCTAGCTACCACACAATGTATATTCCTATCAAATGCCGAATCCTGTAGTTAGCTGCGCTAGCTTAGCTTAGATAAGATAAAGAGTCACTCACCAAGACGTTGCAGAAACAGTAATGAACCTGCGGCACACAGGTCCCTGACTCGCCTCGGTCACTATTCTTCTCTGTTCTCTTCTGTGTTGCTTGGTTTCACATACAAATTCATAAACTTCATATATATTTTTAGCTTCAGCTGACATTCCCGCTCGCTCCACACTCCTTTCTGCGTCTGCGCTCGTTATCATTTTTCCACTCCGCGTAGTGAACTTGCTACCGGGATGGGGCGGGACTTAACGTAGTTTACTTTGTTAATAAACAACAGAAAATAATACTGAAAATAATGTAACATTTTCTCTACTTGGTTACATTAAGAAAAATTAAACCTGGGTCACTAATTCGGTAACCAAATGCACAAATATCATTTTATTTTCTCAGTGAGCTATATTTATTAGGTCTACTGACCTTTTAGTTTGATTCCTGGAGGGAAGATGAAGAACGATTAAGCTATATGATGTTGATGGTTACATGTAGTTCGGTCCATTACTGCTGTGAAAATGGAAATACTATACTGTGCCGTCAAGTCTTACAGTAGCCTACTGTTTATTTCTGTATTATTTCTTTATTTTACTTTTAAAAATCTGTACTTTGACAGTACATTTAATTTAATTTATTTAATCTGCTGTTATTTATAGACTTTAACTGTATTTATGCAGTATTTCCTTCATTTTATTACATTTTAGAGATGTTTTCTAACAATGAAAATCTGTCATTCTATTAAAATTTGGGCGTAAAATTACTAAGAATATATGCAGGGGAAAGCTGTAATTCATTGTTGAATTATGTACAGCATTTTACTGTCGTTTGTATTTTATTTTTTACAATATAGTCCAAGGGCCCTGTGGCACCTCTCATAAAACCATATATCAGACCAAGTATTAGAAGTTCTTCTTCACCCATAAATCCTTTCTTCACTCCTAAATTCACCCACAGCTGGTCTGGTCATAACTAAGATCTAACCATACTAACTAAGACCAAGATTGTATAAGATCATAAAATGCAGATAAAAATAACCTGCTTTAAATAATCATTTCTGTCTGATATAGGTTTTCCACATTGTTCTTCCTCACTGAAAAATCTGGATATGGAAATGTGTTGGAAACAAGATGTTTCCCCCGTTCCCCCAGATGAATGTGAAAACAGCCTTCTAGTGTCACCCTGTGCACATACATCATTCCACACAGTGAAGCTCAAACATCCAAATAAAGTAACAATATGAAAAGCACATTTCTTGCATTAACAATGCATTCAGTCAATATTAGGTGTAAAAAAAAAAAAAAAACTTTAAAAAAAAGTAGGCTCTCTTCTGAACCTTTCTTCCTGGTTTGCTTCACAATTTGTGGCCTTCCTCAGTGGATGGAGTCATGGAGTTGTCACATGACCTAAATGTGGAACTTCTATCATGTGATAACAGGTGGTGGTACATGTGAGGAGATGGTCACTCCTGTCTCTGTATAACCATGATCTCTGGTGTTGGATGACATCAACAACCTTTGACCTCTCACAGCACAGTGGGAAGAGGTTTTGGTCTTGGGTTCCTCAGGTAGCTGGTGTCTGTTTCCAGTTTTCATTCATTACATTACCTTTATTTAGCTGATGCTTTTATCCAAAGTGACTTACAATAAGTGCATTCAACCATGTGGATATCAGAATCAGAAATACTTTGATCCCTGAGGGGAAACTCTTTTGTTACAGCTGCTCACTATCACACCAATGCACACAGGAATTGAAGTACTAAGCAAATCAAAATCTAATAATTTATCTTACCTGTATTATCAGAACTTTATATAGTGATTATAGTGTAAATAAAAGTGTAAGTACAAAGTGGATGTAAGTATAAAAGCTAAATAAGTGTAAGTACAAAAGTGGATTTAGAGGTTGATAGGTTGATAAGTATGCACAGTATGATAATTCAATGTAATAATATAAGTAATAGTGCAATACTGAGTATTGTCAAGCTAAGTGTAGCTTATTAAAATGATTATGAGACGGTGGATATCGCACAGCAGTAATAGAAGTATGAATAACTAAATGAATAAATATATATCTGAAAACAGAGTATATTGCATATCAGTATTAAACAATTATTTCAAGTATTGCAGTGATATTAATGCTCCAGTGTATCGACTTAAGGGCATATAGGCTGACACTTAAAGGGAGGAGTTAAAGAGTTTGATGGCCACAGGCAGGAATGACATCCTCTGGCGCATTTTTGGGGGGATGAGTCTTCCGCTGAAGGTACTAACCCCAGAATTACAAGAATCATGCAAGTACTACAACTTCATCAAATGCTGAATTGCTTCAAGTGCTCCATTTAGAAACAATTAGAGTTTGAGAAAGAATATTTTTTTATTATTTTTAAAATGGGCCAAGGTGTAGTCTGAACAGATGAGTTTTAAGTCTGCGATGGAAGATGTGTAGAGTTTCTGCTGTCCTGATGTCAATGGGGGGCTTGTTCCACCATTGTGGAGTCAGGACATTAAATATTCGTGGTTTTGTTGAGCAGTAGCTGGGCCCACCTCGTAGTGAGGGAGTAGCAAGCCAATTGGCAGCAGAGCGTAGTGGATGGGCTAGGGTGTATGGTTTGACCATGTCCTGGATGTTGGATACGCCTGAGCCATTCACAGCAAAGTATCAGTGTCTTGAATCAGATTCAAGCCAGTAGCCAGTGCAGAATGCAGAGGAGTGGTGTAATGTGGGAGAACTTGGGTGTAGGTTGAAGACCAGCCAGGCTGTTAGATTCTGGATGAGATGCAGAGGTCAGATGGCACGTGCAGGCACACCAGCCAGGAGCAAGTTGCAGTAGTCTAGGCATGAGACAACAAGAGCTTGGACCAGAAACTGTGCCACCTCCTGGGCGAGGAATGGACATATCCTCCTGAAGTTGTGGAGCAGGCTGTTGCAGTGATGTTGACAGTGAAGGAGAGTTGGTCATCCAGTGTCACACTGCATGTGGGCTTTCTGCCTTTTTTTCCTAAAACTAACCAAGTAGTAAGGTTTCCTGGCAGAAAGCTCTAAAGGCAAACTTCTCCCATGTGCTGTCACACCCAGGTTCCTTGCAGTCTGAGCCAGGGTCACCACAGGGTTCTCAATGGTAATGGAGAGGTCATGGAAGGGACATGCCTTCCCTGGAAGGAAGAGCAGCTTAGTCCTTGAGGTAGGATGTGAACAGGGAGTGTGCAGAGCCTGAGACTCCCAGTTCTTTGAGGTTGGAGAGGAGGATCTGGTGGTTCACTATGTCAAACACTGCAGGATGTCGATGGGGGAGAGGGAGGCTGCTCAGTTCTGTAAGTCTTTACATTTGAAGGGTTGAGTATGGGTTTTTCTTAAGAGGGTTCACGGTAGCTGCTTTTGGAGTGTTAGGAAAACAAATTGTATTGATAACAAAAATATTGATGAGGTGGGTAAGGAAATGAAGAGGGTCAGGAGAAATAGACTGAAGAAGCTGAGAGGGGATAGGGTCAAGAGGGCAGGTGGGTGGGCTGGGATGTAACCAGGGTTCGTACCTCATTGGGAGAGAGGGGTGAAAAGGAGATGAAGAGGTGGAAAAAGTGTTTGCCCTCTTCCTGATTTCTTATTTTTTTGCATGTTTGTCACACTTAAATGTTTCAGATCAAACAAATTTAAATATTAGTCAAAGATAACACAAGTAAACACATAAGGTTGTTATTATTAAGGGAAAACAAAATCCAAACCTACATGGCCCTGTGTGAAATAGTGATTGTCCCCTAAACCTAATAACTGGTTGGGCCACCCTTAGCAGCAACAACTGCAATCAACGATTTGCGATAACTTGCAATGAGTATTTTACAGCACTGTGGAGGGATTTTGGCCCACTCATCTTTGCAGAATTGTTGTAATTCAGCCACATTGGAGGGTTTTCGAGCATGAACTGCCTTTTTAAGGTCATGCCACAGCATCTCAATAGGATTCAGGCCAGGACTTTGACTAGGCCACTCCAAAGTCTTCATTTTGTTCTTCAGCCATTCAGAGGTGGACTTGCTGGTGTGTTTTGGATCAGTGTCCTGCTGCAGAACCCAAGTTCGCTTCAGCTTGAGGTCACGAACAGATAGCCGGACATTCTCCTTCAGGAGTTTTTGGTAGACAGCAGAATTCTGTCTACTGTTCTTTACTGTTGATGTGATGTTCTTTTTCTGATATGCGGTGTTACTTTTACACCAGATGTAATGGGACACACACCTTCCAAAAAGTTCAACTTTTGTCTCGTCAGTCCACAGAGTATTTTCCCAAAAGTCTTGGGGATCATCAAGATGTTTTCTGGCAAAAATGAGATGAGCCTTAATGTTCTTTTTGCTCAGCAGTGGTTTTCGTCTTGGAACTCTGCCATGCAGGCCATTTTTGCCAAGTCTCTTTCTTATGGTGCAGTCATGAACACTGACCTTAACTGAGGCAAGTGAGGCCTGCAGTTCTTTGGATGTTGTTGTGGGGTCTTTTGTGACCTCTTGGATGAGTCGTTGCTGCGCTCTTGGGGTAATTTTGGTCAGCCAGCCACTCCTAGGAAGGTTCACCACTGTTCCATGTTTTCGCCATTTGTGGATAATGGCTCTCACTGTGGTTCGCTGGAGTCCCAAAGCTTTGGAAATGGCTTTATAACCTTTTCCAGACTGATAGATCTCAATTACTTTCTTTGTTCCTGAATTTCTTTGGATCTTGGTCATGATGTCTAGCTTTTAAAGATCTTTTGGTCTACTTCACTTTGTCAGGCAGGTCCTATTTAAGTGATTTCTTGATTGAGAACAGGTGTGGCTAGAGAAATTGAACTCAGGTGTGATAAACTACAGTTAAGTTATGTTTTAACAGGTGGGGGCAATCACTTCTTCACAAAGGGCCATATAGGTTTGGATTTTGTTTTCCCTTAATAATGACAACCTTCATTTAAAAACTGCATTTTGTGTTTACTTGTGTTATCTTTGACTAATATTTAAATTTGTTTGATGATCTGAAACATTTAAAAAAATACAAAAAAATAAGAAATCAGGAAGGGGGCAAACACTTTTTCACACCACTGTATATTTATAGTGTATAGGCATAGAGTAAGAAATGTCAGTGAGTGATCCAGCACAGAGAATCTTGAGTGAAAAGAGAGGGACTGATAGACAGAAAGAAAGAGAACATGCAGTGGTTTTCAGAAAGTTTACAGTATTCTAGTCAGCAAGACAAACATGGACTATAAGTACTAGGCTTAATAGTATGGAATGCCATTTTATTCAGTGTTATATAAATACATAAATATGGCTATGAAATTAATAAAATATATGGTTCAATAAATAAATTGGTTTTTCATTGGACTTTTATTTCATAATACCACATTTAAGTGTCAAGCCGGGAAATAGGGAGAGGACCCAAACACAGACCGCTGGCAGAGCAGGTTCACTTCAACAGTTTTAATGAAAAAAACAAGGCTTACTTGGGTTACGGGCAGGCAGTGGTCCCGACCAGGTAAGCAGTCAAAAAGAGGCAAACAGGGAGCCAGCAAAAACCAAAAGTCCATAAACGAAGATACACCAAAAACAGAGAATAAATCCAAGTCATACAGAAAACTAGAATCTGGAAGCTTAACAGACTACAACGACGATCTGATGCAGCTTGATGCACCATGATGCAAACTGGCCTCAGTCTACTCTGAGGCATCTTGCACCCCTGTGAGATATCCACGCCCCCTTCATTTGAATATAACAAATGGAAATGTGGCATTATGAAATAGTACCATGAAATAAATAAATGTGGTAGAAAGAGAAAGAGGCGCAGCCTTATCGAGGAGACTAGAAAGGGCTGTGTTTAAGTCACTGGTACAATTTTCAACAGGACATATAAGGCGGTGTAGTCCCTCATTCGTCCAGGAATGTTCTATCATAGAAAAGGTTTCAGTCGTTACTACTCTGTGTTACACAGAGTAGCTTAAATTTCTAATTCCCGTCCCATTTTTTCACAATTGAGAATGACTTCCGGATGGGAGCCGAAACATCTTGATTCTGAAAACAGTGTCCAAATGACTACGACTGAAACCTTTTCAATGATAAAACAGAACATATATTAAGACAACACCCACATCCTTAGTAACCCAAGCAACTTGGGCATTGGTATAGTCAGGTGGGGAAGCTTCATTTAATGTTAAGAAAACATTTGGTTTCATCCATGTTTCATATAAACCAATCATATCCAGGACCTGCCGAAGAATCAAATAATTTATCAATGGGAAGGAAGACAGTTAACATGTCCAGCAAGGAAACCTTCACAGTGCAGACTATCAGACTGATAGCCCGGTTTACAACTTTGACACTAAGTCCCTAATGTCAATCTTGACGTGAACACCTGTCTATATTCCTACATAAAATATCAGTGCCTATTCCAGTAGGGTGAATGCTGTCTGCTTTCAGCAGGTTGGGGCGGCCCCAGAAAGAAGGTCATTTAACGACAAAATCAAATCCCAGGTCATCTGCCGATGAGGCTATGCTAATCCTATCACTAACAAGCTTGCTATCAGGCCTGTGGCTGAAGCTCTCTGGTAAGGTAACGTTAGCAGAGATCAGCATGAGATGAAAAGAGAGGTTGTGTTGACTGTGGGTGAATAGACTAGGCTTGGAGCTAAGTTAACAGTGCAGCAACAGAGGCTACCCCTTAACGCTAAGATTGATTCGAAAATAAAATTATATGGACTCAGAACATAGAGTAACAGATCAGATATGTAAAATAGTGAAGATTAGGAGAGTGAAGTGATTAAACAAGAAAGAGTAGACAGCGGTTGTTGATCTCACATAAATGCGTCACAGGAAGCAGCATCACAGCAATGTATTCCCCGGGCAGGGATTGCTCCAAATTTAAGATATTCAAGTCTGTTTACAAGTCTTGGAGAGTACTACTGGATATGTGACAAAAGTTGTATAAAGCCTTTTGTAGCTCAGTTGAGGCAATTTACCAGAGGGGGTAGTGATCTTATCAGCTACTACTAATATACTTTTTTTTTTTTTAACTGACCATCATGGGTCCGACAGTGTTATAGGAGTGCAATGCTAAATCAGTGGAGTACTAATGTTATATTATAGTACTATTAATTTAAAGAACACATTTAGGCTATGAAATAAAATCAACATCAACATATCCTAATCAGGGGGTGGGGTTGGGGGCACCATTAGGCTACAAAATAAATTTCATTAAATGTCAAGGTGTACACTGGAACAACATCATCACCGAGCCCTGATGTCCAAACTAAAAATAAATTCCTTTTCTATAGCAGCCACTTTGCAGCCTGTGTATACAACAAATATTCAATCGCCTTCCACTGTATAGCCTTACTACAATTAACCAGAAAACAGGACAAAACATGGACAATTAAACAAAAATAGCCAACAATAAAGTGGTCGCTGACACTCTCATCTGTACAGTGAATTAACAATAAGTGCGATTTTTATTGTACTCGCCTGTCTGAACATCACTCTGAGTCTTGTGCACCACAAAGTCCTCTGCAATCTGCTCAAGGTTCAACTTCTCTGCTTGTTCATTCTCAATGCAAAATATAAGCAGTCCACTCAGCCTCTCTGTCCAGCTATAACCAGTCAACTCAACTGTGTCCCACTGCGCTCCTCAAAGTTTTTTTGAATTAGGCTCTGCAGTCACATCAGGGATTATCCTTAAATTTATTGCATTGTTGTGCATTTTTGTACTGTTCAGTAACTGCAAGCCACGCACCTCCTCATACCCCCCTGAACATAAACATTCAACATGTATCTTTTCTAGCGTGTCATTTTAGTGCAGAGTGTCACCTCTCTGGACATGGAGCTCTCGGGAGCTCTGCCGTCATGCGGCCCTAAACACACCAGCAACTAATTCTTCTCTGCTGCAGCTGCTGCTTTTTTTCTGATCCATTCTCACGTGGTTTATCATGACTTTTTCATGTGACTGTTGTTTTTACTGTGTAACAGATGTGACTTGAAATGTAGCAAAGTACAATACTTGTGATAAAAAGTACTTAAGTCAGGGGTTCTCAAATATTTTCAGATCGAGACCCAAAAGGGAAATTTGGTGTCTCCCCGGGACCCAAACTTACTTACAAAAATACATCATGAATTGCCATAACATCTACATTTATAAAATACTGATAACAAACACAACAAATCATGAATTTAAAATGTATATGAAATGTATTTATTTCATTATAAAAGTACATTACAGCAATAATCAAATTTGCTGAGTGTAGAACATTACACTAGAAACAGTAAGGCAATACATTCACTATGTCAGCTGGAGTGGGGAGTGCATGTCGTGTCCAAGTGTCCTTGGGTAAGACACTGAACCCCAAATTGCTCCCAAGGGCTGTGCCTTCGATGTGTGAGTATGTGTGAATGATTAGTAGCAGTTAGCATCTGCCATCAGTGTGTGAATGGGGTGTATGTGATATGTAGTGTGAAGCGCTTTGAGTGGGACTAGAAAGGAGCTATACAAGTACAGTCCATTCAGTCCACATAAAGTACATCACAGCAATAATTTTCTCACCACCTCATAAAATACGCACAAACAATTTTGTAACGCTTTTAAATGAGCAAACATGTTCTACTCTCCTTTCTATTTCTCACCCCTTTCTCAACTCTCCATTTCTTACCTTTTCCTCAGCCTTAAACCCCAACATTTAGCAACATTCGGATTAATTTTTATTGACTTAAAATTATTCTGACCTGACATGCTAGAAGGGGTATAATATTTCATATATGGCACAAGGACAACTAATGAGATGGATCTAGCTGGTTGATGTTTTCAACCAGCAGATCTATTAAAAAAAACCCAGGGTCATGCAAGTTTGTGGTGCCAAACTGAATCAACACATCTACAGCTTTCCTAGCCAAGCAGGAGAACTCCACCTGCTGGAGATGAGCAATTCAAAACTGTGAGAGGGTGTTCCCTTGGTAGGCGCAGAGGACAGGAAACAATGCCAGTTCTCCTGCACCCAGCTGGGACTGCCACAGACCCAGGTGTGCAGTGAATCCTTGAATCCTTGAACCAGGTACAATATGCTGTTCTCCTTTCCTTGAAGGCTTGTGTGTTGAGCTTGTTGAAAATGTCCACAAGGTAGGCAAATCTTGTAAGCCACCGCTTCTCTTGATTCTCTTCATTCTTGAGGTAGGCCATGACCTCTTCTCTCAGCTCCCACACTCTCTGCAGAACTCTTCCCCTGGAGAGCCACCTGACTTTACAGTGATAGTGCAGGTGCTCATGCTCTGCCCCCATTTTCCTGCATAGCTCTGTGAAGAGCCTTGATTGTAGTGGTTGCGTTTTGATTAGAGTCACTATTCTCACAACCATATCAAAAACCTCTCCTAGGTCACGCTGTAATGCTTTGCTGGCCAAAGCTTCCCTATAGATGATACAATGTGTCACCCTAACATCTGGGATCACTCTACTAACATGAACCACAAAACCAGATCTGCACCCAGTCATGCTCCTGGCGCCATCAGTGCAAATTCCAAAACAGTTAATCCATTTCAATTTAAGGCCTTTCAAATTTGTGTCCACCACTCTGAAAATATCCTTTCCCCCTGTTGTTGTGTGTAGCCAGTCACAGAACAGGAACTCCTCCTCGATATCCTTATGATACTGATGTATCTGGCAAAGACCATTAAATTGGGAATCACAGCAACATCAAGAGACTCAGCTAGCTGCAGTGAAAATATTTTGTGTTCCAATATTTCCTCTGTGACTGGCTTTTGAATGTCCTTGATTCTGGCTGCAACGGTGTGAATTGAGAGTGGGACAGACTCAACTTTGTTTGCTGCTTCCTCACCCAAGATAGAGACACATGTCTTTTAAACATGGATTTATCAGCTGCTCCCCAATGGAATGGGGCTTCTTTGCCTTGGCAATGTGGAGACTGACTTGTAATGATGCCTTCAGTGCTGCTTTCTTCCCTTTGAATGCCTAGTAGATGACAGAGAGGATATTATCACCACGACATTAGTCTCACACACACACACACACACACACACACAGAAGTTCTGACATTTGTCCGGCATGGAAACTGACACACATACACACTTAACTAATACAAATTTAACTAAACATTATAAGCTTTAGGGTAGAATTTATGACAGAGCTGTATTTGATTTCATTAGATTGTACACGTGTATCAATAAAGTGTACAAGTGTGTGTGTGTTGTGTAAGTTGTGTAAATGTGACAGCACATGTGTGTATATCTGTGTACAGTATGTGTGTATGCAGAGTTTGTATTTGTTTGTAGTGTGTTTATAGGTGGGGGAGGTTAGTATGACATAAAGACCAGTGGGTTCAGTTTACGGTGAACAAGTATTTGCATGTGTTTTATGTGGAAGCAGGTATGCATGTATGTGTGTGAACAAAAAGTCTCTTCCAGGCTGACTCAGGCCTGTGTTGTCAGCACTCGGAGCTTTGACTGTCCAGGATTCAGTGGCTCAATGGACAGCTCTTCAACGGCTAATTAGCACAAAATAAATGGCTGGCCAAAGCTGCTTGTAGGCAGCACAGTGCTGTTAGTCCAGAGGCCTGATGAGGCTTTGTGGCTCTTTTGAGGCTGTCTGGTTGGGTGTGCCACCAGCTATTTGAGCCAACACATCACTGTTTGATCAGCCAGCTAGCCCCTAACACCAGGTCAAAACCCAACACTGATAACCACTGCGCTGTGGATCGCAGCTCTTTGTCCAGGGGCTTTAGCCTCAGAAGTGCTGGTTTCAACGGATCTTTGATGCTGCAAAAAATCTCAGCCACACCTCTGACCTCACTGTGGAGCTTCAGTACTCAGCTTTGTTTTATTCACAAGGTCTTCATAGGGCCAGTATGGTAAATGCTTGCTCAGTACTAGCATCTAGTGTCATTTAAAGGGAATCTGACTGGCTAATGAGGACCTCAGTCCACAGACCAAACATGGCAGGTCATTCATTCCAACGAAAGCTGCTCACTCAGCACTGCTGAAGTGCAATTTTATTTGCTTCCTACTTCTGTGCCTATAACACATGTGCATTAGTATCTGACTGCTTGTAGACATGAATGACACCAAAATAATATGTGGATGATGAGTTGGTTGCTTTTAACCCTTTGACCCCAGTTAACCAACCCTTTTTCTTACTAAATGGTTTTGCCTAACACATTTCAGAGGAAACAAAACTGTTGCACAGATTGTCACTGGGTACTTTTGTTCCAATCAAAGTGCTGCATTTTTTACTGCACAGACGATGTATGGGAGTTGGTCAGCGTGAACTTTGACATTGGAGACAGAGGTTTGTGTCCTATCTGTGGTTAAGTTTAGGCTACTAAAACACTTTGGTTAAGGTTTGGAAAAGATGGCGGTTTTGATTAAATATAGAAGAAGTAAGCACATCCTGTATCGTGCCAGCGTGGACTTATTCTAGTAACTAATATTACCCAAGACCACCATCTTTCCCTAACCTTAATCAAGTGCTTTGAGTTACCTAAACAAAACCATAAAAGCATTAAGGCCAGGTTATGCTTAAAACAAACTAGTTTGTTCATCTAACCATGTCTAAGGGCAAAAGTTCCACCTATCCCTTGTATTATATAATTATAATATTTTTGCTTAATAAGACACAAGGAAAATAAACACACAATTATTTGAAAAAGCAATAAAGAAAAAAGAAACAAGTCCTGGTGTAGATCCAACATCAGTCTGATTCCCTCATGTCATGGCAGTCAGAGACAGAAACAATAGATTGAATTTGCAGAAATTCAAAAGAAATGTATCCAAACCAGTCTCTGTACTACAATCTGAGCTGTCACACCAGCATCAGCAGGTTATGTTGGTCAGCCTGACACAATCTGGCAGTAACCAGACTGTTACTTGCAGAGTGGTGATTACTGGTAATTACCAGTCAGGCCCCTATTTGTATCCAAATGTGGACACACCTGGCACAAAGTCTGTATACAAGCTTGTTTTGTAAAAACAGTCAAACACAAGTATTGCTCTGTATGAACTATTTAACCAATAACTCAGATCATCCTCCAACCTGTTACACTGACAAACACCCATCCAGATGTGTTCATCAAAAGCAGTACTGGCGGCACTGGTTTATACTTAACATGAGTATCAGTGATACTGCAATTTAAACACGTTGTGTTTTATTTGTGTAGACATGCAAGTGATCGCCTTGTGTATCATAAATTTGTGCATGGAGGATACAGAACGGACATAAAATTGGCATGTGCTTGTGAGCCGCACGCACAGCTGTTGTATTCACTGTTGGTGGTTGACATATACAGCAACATGAAACAGGATGTGTTCAGTAAGCACTACCTGTGCGTTTTGGAGTCGAGGAAAAACACATGTCCAAATCCAGGCCAACATCTGTTTTCATCAGCCAAAAATGTTTCCATTGAAGAGGACTTTTGCCTGAACTCAGTCCAAAACCACGTTTGGATTTTACTAAATGGGTCCATTCTGCACAATACTGTAGCAAAATGAGATGCTCACGAGGATCTCTGTCTTCTAAACTACAGACTGCATTAAAAATTATTAATGAGAATAGTTATTATTTCATACTTACTTTTTACTTAATTGTTTTACTTAATATTTTTTCTTCCAGCTTTCGAGAAGCAAAATGTTGTTTCTAGAGGAAAGGGAATTACCAAACCAAATGCCAAAACATAGGGTACCTTAAAAAGGATGTCATAAAAAGAATGCACCCACCTAATTCTAATTGGATTTGGTTATATTTGATTTTTGTATCAATTTGTTTTCTATTTAATTGGCTGGATTATCCAAAAACAGACTCTCCCATATGGTTATTTTATCCATAAATTCTTTATGAACAACTATCGGCCGCAGTGACTTTTTGTCACAGTGAGGTTGCCAAAACCTGTGCTCACCAACTGCATCTGGCAACCCACGCTATAGCTACACAAAGGTACTAGTTGGATGGATAAACCTTGCCAAGAGAGTAAATATACACAAGGAGAAATGTTAAGACAGCAATGAAAAGAAATCTATGGAAAAGGACAAAATTATTATTTTTGTATAGGCTCAGTTCATTCATGAGTTTCACTCAATCCTATCTCAAGCTGATTTGACAGATTCTGGTCATGTGAGAGGGGACATGCTAACACTTTCTGATGAACATGCTTCAAAGAGAGTGCCCAAATCCAGATGTTTAATTGATTTATTGTTTAATTGATTTATTGATTGATAAATGGAACCATGAATTCTGCTGTCTACCAAAAACTCCTGAAGGAGAATGTCCGGCCATCTGTTTGTGAAGCTGAAGCGAACTTGGGTTCTGCAGCAGGACACTGATCCAAAACACACCAGCAAGTCCACCTCTGAATGGCTGAAGAACAAAATGAAGACTTTGGAGTGGCCTAGTCATAGTCCTGGCCTGAATCCTATTGAGATGCTGTGGCATGACCTTAAAAAGGCAGTTCATGCTCGAAAACCCTCCAATGTGGCTGAATTACAACAATTCTGCAAAGATGAGTGGGCCAAAATCCATCCACAGTGCTGTAATGTACTCATTGCAATCACAAACGCTTAATTGTAGTTGTTGCTGCTAAGGGTGGCCCAACCAGTTATTAGGTTTAGGGGGCAATCACTATCTCACACAGGGCCTTGTAGGTTTTTAGATTTTGTTTTCCCTTAATAATAACAACCTTCATTTAAAAACTGCATTTTGTGTTTACTTGTGTTATCTTTGACTAATATTTAAATTTGTTTGATGATCTGAAACATTTAAGTGTGACAAACATGCAAAAAAATAAGAAATCAGGAAGGGGGCAAACACTTTCTCACACCACTGTATGTATGCACTTGTTTTTTTGTGCTTTACTTCAGAAACTAGAGAATTATGCACCGCTATGCTGTACAATTTGTACTATTTCCATTCTGCAAGTAAAGAGCTTAAATCCAACTGATGACTCTGTTCTGATCGGAGCCCTTTAGTGGGCAAATTTCCAACAAACCAGTTTCAGTTTCTAGGGGAAACACTGCGCTGTTTTTTTCACTTTACTTAAAGCAAACACTTACCACTTATAGTGACTTATAACCAGCTTGTAATGTATTATATGTGCCTACATGTGTATGTTTTACCTTGTTCCAGCCACTGATTGGTTACACATCCAAGATCTAACAATGTAACCAAGCCAACCTAAACAGAACTACCAACAGCCCTGCCATAAAATCTACCTTTAGGAAGCTTACAATGTTCAGTTTTTGTTGACATTCAGTCTGAGATGTGTTGATTCATTTACAGTGGCTTGCAAAAGTATTCATATCCCTTGAACTTTTCCACATTTTTTAACGTTACAACCACAAACATAATTGTATTTTATTGGGATTTCATGTGCTAGACCAACACAAAGTGGTGCATAATTGTGAAGTGGAAGGAAAATTATACATGGTTATACAAGTTTTTTACAAAGAAAACTCTGAAAAGGATGGCATGCAAAAGTATTCAGCCCCTGAGTCAATACTTTGTAGAACCACCTTTCGCTGCAGTTACAGCTGCAAGTCTTTTGGGGTATGTCTCTACCAGCTTTGCACATCTAGAGACTGACATTTTTGCCCATTCTTCTTTGCAAAATAACTCAAGCTCAGTCAGATTGGATGGAGAATGTCTGTGAACAGCAATTTTCAAGTTTTATCACAGATTCTCAATGGGATTTAGGTCTGGACTTTGACTGGGCCAGTCTAGCACACAAATATGTTTTGATCTAAACCATTCCATTGTAGTTCTGGCTGTATGTTTAGGGTCATTGTCCTGCTGGAAGGTGAACCTACGCCCCAGTCTCAAGTCTTTTGCTGACTCTAACAGGTTTTCTTTCAAGATTGCCCTGTATTTGGCTCCATCCATCTTCCCATCAACTCTGACCAGCTTCCCTGTCCCTGCTGAAGAAAAGCATCCCCACAGCATGATGCTGCCACCCCCATGTTTCATGGTGGGGATGCTGTGTTCAGGTTGATGTGCAGTCTTAGTTTTCCACCACACATAGTGTCTTGCTTTTAGGCCAAAAATTTTGATCTCATCTGACCAGAGCACTTACCACATGTTTGGTGTATCTCCCACATGGCTTTTGGCAAACCGTAAACAAGACTAACGTAAACTTTTTTTTCAAGAATGGCTTTCTTATTGCCACTCTTCCATAAAGGCCAGATTTGTGGTGTGCACGACTAATAGTTGTCCTGTGGACAGATTCTCCCACCTGAGCTGTGGATCTCTGCAGCTCCTCCAGAGTGACCATGGGCCTCTTGGCTGCTTCTCTGATCAATGCTCTCTTTGCCCGGCCTGTAAGTTTGTGCTGGCAAAATTAGAATTCATAGAATTAGCACAATGTTAAATTATAGTGCCAGAAACAAAAGCTACATAAATATAATTTCCACTTTCCAGCTGTTTTTCAGTAAGGATGTGCAAATACACATCAATAACCTACATTGCAAAAAATAAATTAACAATAGTAATAGTAACAATAATGAATAAAATATAGCCACAACAGAAGGAGGCAGCTAAGTCGGCCAAAACTAAAGCCATGAGTAGCAACGAGTGGGTTTCAGGCTTCACAAAGCCGAGCAAAGTCACTTCAGCTACTTTAATTCTGCTTAAAGAAGGAGTGAGACCAATCACACTGATTTATATTCTGATTTGTGTTCATTCACGCCCATTTTTTGCATTTGTAGCGCCCCCTCGTTGTCGATTTGAATTAAACTTTCAAGAGTTTCAAGCCTTTTTTTGCTCAGCGGAAGGAATCAGCTCAATCGGCCAAAAATTACAGTTGCAGCCAGCAATGAGCAAAGTCACTTCAGCTTACTTAAGTTTGAAAGGAGTGAGACCAATCACACACTTGTTCCATCATCACAAAGCCTGTAACATTACAACAATTGTGCACTCAAAGTTCTGCCATTCAATTTCGTGCTAAGCCCCTCCATTTTGCGAAGATATTTTCGTTGATGGCGGCCCGTTTTTTGACTGATCTTGCTAATTTATAATAGAAACTTATACATCTCAGCAATGCTGTATAAAAATGTCGATAGAGTCAAAATTCAAAAAGTTCTATTCTACTGTTTTTCACAATATGCAAATTAATGGTCTGAGAGGCTTTTTTGTAGAGCACATTGAGCTTGACTTGTGAGAAATTTCAAGTCAATTGGAGTCATGGTGTGAGGGGCGTGGCCTTTCCAAAATAGCATTTTTGGGCCTTAATTACACCGCCACCATGTGGCCAATTGGGCTCAAATTTCTGTAGAAGCATTTGCACATAATTTCCAGTTATTGGGCCTAGTTCCATGTTTTTAGCTCATTCCAACTCATGGCAATTGGAGCATAAGAAAAATAATTATAATACACTGGCACAAACTCAGCTTCGCGGCTTGAACCCTAATAAACAATTGTAAATTTCTCTTTTAATACATTTTCAACAGTGCAGTTTAGTCGGCCACTCAGTCCCATGCAGCATAGGGAAAGATGAATCATAGTTTATATGGTCCAACAACTGCTTCCACCTGGCCATGATCTTCTGCAGCCCACAGCATTCTAACTGAAAACACAACATGAATGTTAAACCACAGATATTTTTTTTGTAAAATCGTACTATTACTGTTACATGGCCCAAAGTATATAGACACCTGAACGTCATACTTACATATGTGCTTGTTTAACATTTACTTTAAAACCTATGGCCATCTATATGGAGTTGATCCAACAAAAATGGAATGCAATTCTCTAGAATGTCATTGCTGTAGTATTAAGATTTCCATTCAATGCAATGATGATTCCTGGCTAGGGGTGGCTGTGGCTTAGTGGTAGAGCAGGTCGTCCACAAATCGGAAGGTTGGCAGTTTGATCCTCCTTTTTTCGATGCGTAATCTTGTGGATAATTCAAGATTCAAGATTGTTATTCGTCACATACACAGTTATACAACATGCAGTGAAATGTAATGAAATGTAAACTTGGCCTAGTCTCCAGAGACTGTGTAATTAAAAATGTGGCTGAATAAAGACTGAATGAATAAACTGCATAAAGGAGGAATAGATTAAATAAACATTGAACAAGGGGCATTATATTCAAGTCAGATGTATGCAGGCTTTTCAGGTAGCTTTTAACTCTATTGTGACATCATCTTTTGGGGGGGCAACATGAATAACTGAAGGCCTCTGTGGCATGGAAATGTCTTCAGTCATCCTTTCCAAATCCTCTCCCATGGTCAAAGAGTGTTGGCTACAGGAAAATGCACTGCCCTTGTTCTCTTCTAGGATCTTGTGTGATTCCTGACTGGGGAATGGAATGTCATAAGTTTGGCTCCTTTTGAATGGCTTGATGTGTTTTACGTTGTATTTGTTAGTAGCCCCTTCAGAATTAGACAGTGTAACAAGCTTGCCACATTGACTGAATGACATAAGGTACGGAAAAAACAGGCTTGTTTATTCTTCCTTTCTTTTCCCGCTTTCTCATGTTGAACAAAAGCACCTAATCTCCAACATGATAAATTGTATTTTGGTACTTCTTTTGTACTCGTTTTGCATATGCCTGCTTCTGTTTGTCCTGAGAATTGGAGATGTTTCCGCTTTTTTTTTTTTTGCAGAAATAGTTCCAAATTTCTTCCTCTAACCATGCACTGCATAACATTGATATTTATCATATGAAATACATATCAATAGTGAATAAATAGTAATAGATTGAATACATGAATAATATCAGTTATGCATGGTTAAAAGCAACACAGTTCTACATTGTAATTGCAACAACATTGTAACAACGTAATGAGTCACAAAGCTCTTGTGACAAAAGCCCTCTCTAAAAGCTTGAAAAAAACATATGTTATTTGTTTTCTCATCCAGGCCATTGGTTTTGGGATGACAGGGAGCTGTGACACTACTTTCAATACCCAAGATATTACAGAGGCTGTTGTTGAGCTAAAACAAAAAACTGTTACAATAAAAACAAAAATACAAACCAAGCAGAAAGCAATAATTCCTGAATTGTATTTACTACAATAGTAATTTTTTTAAAAAGCACATGCTTCATTCACAAATTCTCTTTCCTGGTCAGAGAAGATTCTTTTGGGACAACAATGTCTACATTTTTCCATTACACATGCGGCAGTGAAGTCCCGTCTCTTCACCTGCACAATACACACCCAGGCACGATAGCTAGCGCCAGCCCTTTTCCTGTTAGGAAAACTGTGGACTTGATGTACTGACAGGCTGGAGTTTGTCCAACCTGCACAAATGCAATAATTCACCATATTGAAAAATGGTGAAATGCAATGTAAAACTACCGAAAAAAGACAGACTCACTAAATTATAACCGCTCAGACTCACCATCACCTACTACCGCAAACTGAGCTGAGGCAGAGTCAGGGAAACCGACATCCTTATGTTACACAATTTGAAGCGATGTGTGACAAAAAATGTTTTTAAGAGCATTGCTGAAAATGGCTACTTTTTCCTCTGAATTATCTCTTGTAAAACATATTAAATTCTGCATTAACTATGGTGGTCAATGAGGGAAAACGCACTACAACTTGAGAATACACAGCAAATAGACAAAACACAAGCAAATTAAGAAAACATCATTAATTTGACAACACATGCGCAGCATTTAGAAAACAAATACAGAAATACAAATACACACAACACAACCACATACAGAAACACACTGCAAATACACAAAACGACAACGGCAGTGTTTCCAGAGGACACTAAAAAGGCTTGTGACTCATGAAGTCGGGTCCAGTCTGTATCATCCGTTCATTGTTTTTCTGTTATTTGTTTCGTACTGTTTCTACACTGTGCATGCACAGTCTGATCTGCAGCGTGCACTTACCTCGCAGGAGAATGCAGATTCAAAGAAAAGTTTGTAAAGCATTTTTGAAACTGAAAATTAAGGTAAATTTGAAGGAATTTGGAATAAAGGTTGGAAAACTACTGTTAATCAGAGATAATAACCAGGTTCATCAGTGATGACAGACGGACTGTAGCCTGTTATGAACGTTGGAGTGACCAAGTGCACATAAATAGTGTTTCTGTCATAACCACTCAATCTTCTCACAAATCATTAAAATTACTGATAAAATTCCACTTTTTCGCTCTGCAAGATCTTGTGAGGTGCATGCAGTTGTCACTTTCAGCACATATGCAGAGTAGAGCAGTAGCAGAACAACATAAACATAAACACATGATACATGGACCCGACTTCAGTAACTTCATGAGTCACAAACCGTAGCAAGAACAAGCCTGTCCAAGCCGTGTTCAGCACTTTATAGTGTCCTCTGGAAACAAACGTTATTGTTTTGTGTATTTGCAGTGTGTTTCTGTATGTGGTTATCTTGTTTTCTTAATTTGCTTGTGTTTTGTCTATTTGCATGTGTTTTCTTAAGTTGCAGTGCATTTACCCTTGTCAGCCACCGTAATAAACTTTTCAAAATGGTTGTTTCCAGGAAACAGAAAGTATAAATTTAGTAAAAAAAACAACAACCTGCAAGTTGCTCTTTAGGCTGAACCAAATGTAAAGCAATACTGATACTATTTCACAAATATATATAATATATGATATTGATCTGGGCTTAGAGTTTTAGTGTCTTATCATTTCATTGCTTTTTCACAGACCGTTTCAACCTCAAGAGAACATGATTATGTGAGATAACACATGCATGAAGAGAAATTTAAAGAAGTCTTTGTACTTTTCTTCTGAGGGAGGGTGTTGCTGAGCCAAGTTTACAGTGCATTAAGGAGTTACAGCATAGCTATGGCGAATTTTGTGTGTATGCTCCAAAGCTATGCCGTTGACTGCACTGAGGCTGACGTGCACCTCATTAAAGATGTAACTACACATTGGGGCTACAAAGATACCACGAGGTGACCACAAGAACCGTGATTGGTCAGCTTCGGCTGCTTGTGTTTTCTTGCACAAATTTCTGATACCAGTGGTGAAGATTGTTGAGAATGAAAACAGCAGTGACCCTGTTGTTCTGTTTAGGGTCCTGGAGACCCCCAGCCCTCTTCAACAGCTCAGAAAACATATTTAACATTGTTTTATCAGCTTGATACTTAATGACTTTTCCTAACTTGAGAATGAGAATTGTTTATTAACATATTTTGAACTGATGACCAGTTTTCGGAAGTTCATTACAGAAAATGATGCATGACTTCAGTTTGGGCACTTGGAGACCCAAGCTGTAAAACATGGTTTAGTAGTGGATGGATTTTCATATGTTTCACTGTTGAACTGAACCTACTCTGCCTGCTGTCTGTGTTTGGGTCTTCCAGTTTCCCGGCTTAAAACATGAAAGTGACAGTAGATGGGTGAAATCCAATGCTAAACTATAACTCAAAACCTTCTCTAGAGAGGGCCATCTGAATCTGATGCAAAGACAAATGAAGGATGGGTGGTATAACTCAAAATCTATGACAATTTTAGAATTGGCCATACCGTGATCCATACATACGTTACATACAACACTCCCCATTGTTTTACCTGGTTGTCAGTTGAGTGTGTTATCAAAAAAGTCCACCTGCAGCTTAGAAATGGAAGTGAGAAGAGAGATGACCTTGATCTTATCTGACCCTAGGTTTAAGGAAGTGTATTAATGTACAGTAAGTGTATTACCCAGTGTCTTCCATTAAATCATCAGTTAGTGTCAAACATTAGGACACAATTGTAACTGTTATTATGAAACTCAGTCATGTCATGTCACTGTGTTACAGGTATTGCTTATCTGGGCGGTGTCTGCACTGCCAAGAGGAAGTGTGTGTTAGCCGAGGACAATGGACTCAATTTGGCCTTCACCATTGCTCACGAGCTGGGACACAAGTAGGTTTCACTGTGCAAATATGCAAGTAACTTAAATAAGACAGGATAATAAACTATGTGCCAAAGGGTTACCATTCAAGAGTCAAATACAAAAAATGTATTTCTTTTGAACTGCTCAGATTTAGAATAGAACACTGTTCATACTGTATGTAACTCAGCAATCTCATATCTACCTTTTGCTGTTTATCTATGCATTTGTACATACTCTGCACTACAGCTTTTTGCATATCTGGTTAGATGCTAAACTGCATTTCTTTGTCTCAGTACCTGTACTCTGTGCACTGACAAAGTTGAATCTAATCTACTCTAATTTCTTCAAAGTTTCTGGTTGAGAATAATCTTTCACGATATTCAGAGCATTTTAGTGAAGCTGAACTTTTTAAAATGAAGAAAGAGATAGCAGGTAGTGTCCATTTTGTATGCAGTCTGAGCGATTTTCTGTACTACATTATTTTTAGTTGTAGTCAGGTTACCAACAAAACTAATGACAGAAAAGGTTACACTCTTTTCAAACACTGGCAAGAAATTTAAACTTTCACATTTTATTGATAAATATGGGTTCTGGACCTGGTAGATGCAGATAGTTAATATTAAGCCTTGCAGTGAGGGCAAAAAAAGTGACATCCGTTTGAGCCAAGCTCAACTGATCATTTCTTCACTCTGTGTGGCAATAAGATGTCTGTTAAAGCTGGATACATGCAGGCCACACATAAATCCCTCACTGACAGCCCAGTTACACAGGGGTAATGCCAAATTCACCTGAAAATCATGCCAGTGTATGAACCTTTAGTGGCATCTTTATGAGTGCCAAGCCCGTCGGGAGTTATCACAGTTTTCATCAAGCAGATTTACTCCAGCTCTGGGGACCAGGAAAGGTAACAAGCTGGACGTTATGGAAGTAGAGTTACATAAACACATACCACAAGGAATTATTGTCATGTTTTAATGGACCATGTTTCAGAAGCACAGCACACTATATCGGATGAAAAGGGTTTGGAGGCCGAGGACAGAACCAAGGTGCTTCTGTCAGACTGTTGCCACTGGATTGCTGGAAACCCAGCATTATAAAAGGCAGGATGTTGTAAATGAACCAATCAGCAATATACACTCCTGAGGCCAAACCCACAAATCCTGCCTGTCAGAAAGCGACACCTATAGGTTGACACTTACCGATCCTTGCAGGAACAGAGCACACACTTTCACACAAACACAGCCAACACAGAAAAAATTAAAAAACTAGACACAGGTTAAAAAAGACAATGTTTTAGTGCATCTGGTGAGGGGAGCAACATCTGCGAAATTTCTGCAGAAGTAACAATAATAGCCAGCCATTCCTAAGAAATGGCAGAGGTCACATCTGGTTTGAGGCACAGGGTAATCTAGGATGGCTTGGATTTTTTTCAGAGAGTGGGTACACCTGACCCTGGCCCACCTTTTATTGTCTGACGATTATTTAGCCTCTGTGGGCAACAACCGATGTTTTGGGGCCTTTGGTGTAGCTAGCAGATATCCAGATAACGTTCCGCCTCTTTTGCTCTCCACACAGACTGTTTACCTGCATGAAACTAAAGCCCGCTCCAACGTGACTGGTCAGTACTACTCGGACTACAAACGGAAACCAGAGCGTTTCCAATACCAAAGTCTTGTCCCTTGCCTACAGATTCTAGATTCATATGCAGATATCTGTTTATAAAGATTAATAACCGAAAAGATACGAGTTGGCTTTTGTGACTTTTTTTACTTTTCGAAAGGCTGTGCCAAAACGTGAAGTTTTATTAGGTTTGGGCACGAGCAGACACAGGGAATTCCATACACAGGAGCTGGGGACAGCTAACTCATTTTCCAACCAATAAGTGACCACCTGCTGTAGAAGTGCACAGAGAAAGACACAAGCACAACACACCACGGTTTTAACTACTTTTGACTTTCTCATGTGAAAATCCCCCCACTAACGTACTGATTAGTACATGTGTTACCAGAAAATTCCACACCAGTTATGGTGATGTATGGTGGTGTAATGACATACAGCCATATAATGATATCTATGTGAACAGTGAGGACATACAGTATATATTTGTCTAGTGGCCTGTCTGGTCTGGCCTGAATGGTCCTGGCCCAGTTGGACGGTTATCAGATGGTTAGTATCAGACCTATTCCCTCTGCTTTGAAGGCGCAATGCAGTGCCTTCAAAGCAGATGTCCTCATCTTCTGCAGTGGATGAGGACAAGTATGAGTCCTGAAATGTAATTCTGTATTACTTTGATTTCAACCAGGGGAAAAGAGTCTTGTAATTTATTAGTTTCTGAGTCTGTGCCTGAAGTTCAGACTAGGTTGTTTTTAATTTGCAAATGTAGGTCAGGGCTTTGGGTGGAAACCCACACACGCACAGTAACTGTGTCCAAGTGAACTCCTCCTTCCTTCCTCTGTTGGTCTCTATTTGTGTCTCTCTCACAGACATGCACTGTATGTGTGTGCACAGATGCACTGTGGGTAAGAGCTCCTTCCTGTCAGAGCTTCCCTCAGGCGATATATTGTTCCATCAATATGTTGCAGGAGTGTTTGTCTAAGATGTGCTGCTGGTTGAAGGGAATTCACTACACTGTGTTGGTTTTCCATTATGTTGCAAATGTGTGTCATGTAGCTGTGTGCTTATGCTTATACTGCTGTCTCAGTTGCTTTGGCACAATTCTCAAATGAAAATCATAAGTACATAGTCTACTAGAAAGAGACTTGCTCAAGGTCTGCACCTCGCTTTGTGTGCATTCTCAAACTTAGAAATTTAATGACAAACAATATTATGTTTATAATGAAAGAGTCAAACAATCAGTGTCAAGCTAAAATACAATATCCACTCACAGAATTCACAATAAGAATGGAGTGAGACTGAATTTGTATCATGGTACTAATCCAACAAGCCTCCTTTTGCAAGATTTATTAATTTCTCCTTTCCAGGGACACTGTTTCTGTTCCTACAGATTTCATAAAAGGAATATAACAATGTATTGTGTGATACAAATATCTGTCTACATAGGAGGTCAGACATTATTTTAGGCTGTCTGAGCAGCAGAGAAACTATGCCGTTCTCCTGCATCCACATAAAACAAAGCTGGACTGGAAGAGGATTTAATCAACGCAAACCTCATTTACAACTTGCATATACTGATCTGACCATAAAGTTAGCCATATGTATACAGAAAGGACTATGTTTCAGCTCCCAAGGTAAGCATTACACTGGGAACTGAGCACTATATTGTATGTGTCGACTTAACATGCTGCAAATATATTGATGTTTGGAAAAAATGCTTCAAAATATATCTACAAACATAGGGACTGAGAAGATGACTGGTTGACTCCTTTTTTTATTTGAGAACCACCTCCACTATTGTTTGACACAGTGTCTATGTATCAATGTCTTGTCTTCAGCATGGGAATGAGCCATGATGATGACCATGAGACCTGCACTGGTCACTCCCACATCATGTCTGGTGAATGGGTGAAAGGAAGAAACCCCAGCGACCTGTCCTGGTCCTCCTGCAGCCGTGATGACCTGGAGAACTTCCTCAGGTGAGACACAGCTAAATGCACCTGAGGTCTTGAAGATGATGGTTTTTTTTTGTTTGTTTGTTGTTGTTTTTTACTCCCATGCTGTAAGATGAACTGTATTTCACTGTTGGTCTCTTTTTTAACCCCCTCCCTGTGGTGTGTGGAAGTACATTCGGGGATCTGTATCCAGAGATTTGTCTGAGATTTTTTGAAAATCCTGCATTCAGATATTTGTGAAATTTTTCCTTTTGATGCTCCCTATGGAAACCGACAGTGTTCTTTATTAAATAAATAAAGAAGACATTATGAAGTAAGCACATAAATAAAGTGTGTAAAATATATAATTGAACCAACAATTTGTGAAATAATTATTAAAACTAAACTCATGTTTCATCATTAATTTTTAGTAACATAGTTTTATTGAATCTCATTTTTATTTCATTTTAGACATTTTTCAAAATGCCCTTTTTTAAGTCTGTTTTATTTAATAACGTCACATTTCATAATGTCACTTTTTATTTAATAATGACACATTGTATCTCCTAATGTCACTTTTCATGACAGTAGTGTTAACAGTCACCGCCCCCTGCCTTTCTTGTTGAGCTAGTAAGCTCAACAACTGCTAATAACTGTAGCCAGTTAGGTTGAGCAACAACCACCCTAAAGTTATTCTGAATCAACCTACTGCTGCTGTAACTAAACACAGTACAGACACAGTAACTAAACCTCTTTAGCTTTTAACAAGGCTGCACATGCTACCTAGCCGGCTAACTAGCTAGCCCGGCTTGTGGGCTTAGATTATTTCTCAGCAAGTGAAAAGCCAGTGTTAGCAGTGTTAGCTCCTGTTGGTTAGAGTAGAGTAACAGAAAAAGACTGGATGTCTTTTTGATCTTTACAGAGTTGTGTCTTTCTCTGAGTAACATCTTTAGAATCAAAATGCAGCCGAGGTAACTTAGCATTAATCAGCTAAACTTAGTTGCTGCTATTATCACTGTCTCTGCACTTTAAAGCTGAGTAATAAACCAAGCTCACAAACACACTAAGCACTCTCTTGCTCTCTCTTTCACGCTCTCTATTACATACACACACTTAACTGGGTTGCCAAGTGTGCCGACAGTGTCAGCATGTTGCCAGGACTCTCTGTGGGGCCTGTATGAGCTGCACCACTGGAAGTCCATGGTGGCCTTTATAACTATAGCATAATGGTGAAAGAATGGAAAATTTAACTCAGTCCTGCTCTGCCCAGCAAAGGCTACTCCAGCATCTGATTAAATTCTGGAATCGAATGGAATAGTGACTGTTACTACACATGCGCCCATACCTGCAACCTTGAGACCTCAAAAATATGGGGGATTTCAAAACTAAAGAGGGGGGTCTTGGGGTCCTCCTCAACAAAAATTTGAGATACTTCGTTTCTTGCATTCTGGTTTTCATTCTTTAAAGAATGAAAATAACATAATAATCAGTACAATGCAGCAGCATTCTCATGTTAAATATATTTAATTTTATTTTTAATTCTCAGAAAATAATACAGAATAATTCGCCCCTCTGGCGTGAATCTCTGGCATAAACTGATATTCATTCAAGTTTTAATTAATTCATTTCATTCATTCATTAATTTTTTTTGCCCCTGCACTCTTGCATAAGAAACGGGAATTCGTCTTTCCAGGACGTGTGAAATTTGCTTACGTATTTCTTACTACTCTCCATTTCTACTCTCCATTTCCGGCAGCGGCAGATGGCCGCACACCCTGAGTCTGGTTCTGTTTGAGGTTTCTGCCTCTTAAAAGGAAGTATTTCCTTGCCACTGTGGTTAAGTGCTTGCTCTTTGTGGGAATTGTTGGTTCTCTGTAAATAATATAAGGAGTACGGTCTAGACCTGCTCTATAGGTAAAGTGCAATGAGAACTTCTGTTTTAAATTGGTGCTATATAAATAAAATAAAATTTCTCTCTCCAACGAGGCGCGAGAGCATAGGCGCAAACGCACGCTGTACAGTGCCAGAAACAGGTTGTGATAAAGGAAAAAAAACGGTGTAAAAATTTGTCATAAATCGAGAGAATTGTGACACCCCCCCCCAGGAGGAAACCGGGATAGGTCAATGGAAAAACTCAGGAGGGTTGGCAAGTTTGTGCATGACCCAGCTGGCAGGGAACGTTCCTACAACATTGAGTAACATTCCCTACAAGTTTTGCAAATGTCACAGAAGAAACGTTATACGAAAACTTTAATATAATGTTCTAAGAATGTGCTCCTGCAACATTACATGTTGACAGTGGTATAACGTTATGCCTACCACATTCTACTAATGTTGTCAGGACGTTGTCAGTTTAATGTTCTTTGTGAAACTTTTCTGCAATGTTACATATTAACAAAGGTACAATGTTGTTTCTGCCACATTCTAATAACATTGTTGGGAAATTATCAATTAAACATGCCTTGTAGAACATTCCTGCAAGGTTACGTTTTGACAACAGTATAACTTTGTCTACCACATTCTAATAAAGTTGTCACAATGTTGTCAATTTAACGTTCCTTATAAAATGTCCTTTCAACATTACATGTTAAAAGGGGTACAACGTTCTGTCTGCAGCATTCTAAGAACGATGTTTGGAGGTTGAACATTCCTGTAATTTTTCATGAATGTTCTGAAAACATTCTTAGACACTGTCAATGTGATGTTCTTTGGAGAACATTCAAGCATGTTATGTTAATAGAGGGAGAATGTTCTGACTGCAACATTCTGAGAACTTTCTATAGACATTGTCACTGTAATGTTCCTTGGAACATTGTTGCAATTTTACATTTGGTTCCACAAACCACCCAGATAAAAATTCATAATCAACCTAGTTGTCCTTCAGAGCAAATACCTGAAACACAAAAGCTGTGAAGACGTAAGAATTGTGCCAGCTATACAGCATTTTGTTTAATTCAAGTAAAATTATTAGATTTTAATATAATTTGATTAATTTACTATGTCTGTTTACTATGTCATTTTACCCCTGGCTGTATTGAACAGTTGTTATTGAATGTTGTATGTTGTTCCCTGATTGCTTGCGCAATAAAGAGGAAGAAAAAATAAAGAGGATCAGATCAACAAAGCAATGGACCCCGGGACTGATCTTATAATCCATTCATGGACTGATCCACCAAGATGGCAGAGGCGGCAGATCCGTGCCACTGCCACGTTGGAGTAAGCAGAGCCAGCAGAGTCACTCAGCGTATCAGCCGAATCCACGCGTTTCGGCTGATACGCGTTTAACACGCGTTTTTCCACATCTTCCACCTGTTTGCCTGACAGACAGCACTCAATCACTCTCAGAGCAGCAGTCAGCAGATACTGACACTGCACCAAGGGTAGTTCAAGGTAAGTTAACTTTTCTTGTCTAAAATAGCCATTTGGACAGCTATCTGACTGGGAATTTGTTCTGGGAAATCTTTTAAGACATAGTTACTGTTGTCTTTTGTGGCAAGCTAATGTTAGCATGCTAACACCTCTTCTTTTAGCTTCCTTTTAACTTAGCAAATTTATAACATTAGCAACATTACACTAACATTAGCCACCATTTGTCTAACTTATTGTAAACTGTCAAAAGAAGACTGAATTTTAAATTTTATGTTTCAGTATAGTTTAAAGCAGGGCTGCCCCCAACCAAAGATTTTCCTAGTCAACTAGTAGTCATTAGTTCAAGCCATTAGTTGACTAGTCGTTGTACGCATGATTAATTTAATTATTTCTTTTTTTTTATCCATCAGAAAACTGTTTGAGTTCCAGGGCTGAGAAAGAATGTTATAAGTAACATTGTTATTACTGTGCTACATTACAGAGGAAAACATAACTGTAATAAGTCTTTAAAATACTAATTTTACAAGCACACAAAGCGAGCTGCTTGTTAACAACAATGCTAATAGCAAAAGTGGTAATGCTTCTGAATGTGTCTGAACAACCAGCAAGGAGACTGAACACTTTGTTAATGTATTTCAACACACTATAACATCGTCCCTCCCCAGTCAGTCAAGATAGGCAAGCATGATAAACTAAACCTTCACTGACTTAAAAAATGATATACATTTACAGTCTTCAACAAATAAACATTATTTTAAAAACAGAAAACACTTTGGTTTTGAAATTTTTACTTACCAAGTAAAGAATTTGTTTTCGTACTGGCAAAACTGATCAGGCTGATTTTTGGCTGCGGGGTGTACATCGTGTTCTGAGGCACCACGGTGAGGAGACTGGTAGGCCGAGCCAGTCTCGAGGAAAGTCATATCAGTCAATCATATATAAACTGTTGATTTTCAGTGAGAGGGAGATGGTATTTCTTGTTGAGAAAACTGGTCCCTGAGCAAAGTAAGATGTTATGGTCCAGTGTGTAACATTTAGGAGGAGCTATTGGCAGAAATGGAATATAATATTTATAAGTTTTCATTGATGTATAATCACCTGAAAATAAGAATCACTGTGTTCATTACCTTAGAATAAGCCATTTTTATCTAGATAGGGCCATTCGCGGGTTTTGCGGCCACCGTACTTTCTCCTACACGCTTGGAAAAGGAGGGTGAGGTGAGTGGTATTCAAATGGTTGCAAACTGCAATTTCACCGCTAGATGCCACTAAATCCTCCACACTGGACCTTTTAATACACACAGCAGAGATGCATGGGGGTCCTTATAACGTCTTCAAACATTTTTTAAATTAAATTTAGGAACCAAAAGCCATTCAATTTACCTGCTGAAGATAAACTTTTTATATTTTGCTACTGTAGTAACTTACAGAAAGAAATACAAGTTCAAAAGGTACTTTGAGACTGCCAAAGGTTATTGCTACTGCATCATTGGTCCAGGGTCAACACAGCGGTTGCCCTACTTCCAAGGTCTTCCAACTGTCTTGCTGTCTGAAAGCACCTTTACTTTTCTGAAGTCTTGTTTTAAAAAAAAACAACCAAAGTACTCGTCAATCAATTAATTCATTGATGTCTTCATATGTATATCTACAAATGTGTATATACTGTATTATAGATCAAGTTTCCTGTAGCTTTAAAAGCAGGGTGTCTGCAGGTTTGTGTAGGTTTAATATCACCCAAAAAAAATCTTTAAAAATTTAATCCATTAAAGTTTCTGAAATTTAATTTGATGTCAACATTATATAATGGTATTTTTCTTTTGTCCAAATTGGTTCTTCTTCTTCTACTTCTTTTAAAAGCTTTCAAAATTCAACCTGAATGTACTCAAATAATTGTGTATATATGTAAGTCCTTAAATTGGATCCTCTCTACAGACTATAGCCTCTCTTGACCCCCTGTTTAAAAAAACAAACAAATCTTGTGCCACCTGAAACCACCCCACGTGATTTAGATTAGATTTAGATTCTAATAATCTGTTTTAAATATATTGGTCTTTTTACAACTAATAAAGAAATGTAATGTCTAAATAAAATTTTAGCACAAAATATATCAGTGATGAGGTTATGCAAAGACTTTGAGGGGAAAAAAACAATTGCTTTAGGGAACATCTGAGTACAGATTCAAAGCATAAAACTGGGTGAAACTGCACTCTAGTTTTCCACGCTGTGTGACATGGAAGTTACATATGCACACACATTTAACTTAAAAGTATGAATTTTAGCCCTGCTTTAAGCTGAAAGTCTGTAACTTCAGTTTCTCATTGTGGGAAGTTTGACCACTGAGTGTCACATAGTTTTCTGCTTTGAATCTGTACTCTGTACTTCACTGATTCAATTTTTGCACACTTTATGTACAGTATACATTCTCGTTTTTTTCTGCAACAAAATTTTTAGTTTTTGTCACAGGTTTACAAATGCTGTTTACAGAGGCTTGCGTTTGAATTTTTTGAGTGAACCAACCCTTTTGACATTGCATCAAAGTGTTTTTTATTTTTGTTCGTTCTTCTAAGATGTCTGTGGCAAGATTCATCCAACAATAGCCCAGCAGGTGTTTGAAAACCTGACTACAAAAACCTACACCTGGGACTCAGGTGAGTGTGAAGGATTTGTGTAAGAGCTTCCAGGTATAATAATGCTTTACTGTGTTCCTGAAAGATCTAATTTAGTGTTCCTGTGTAGGTGGTTAACCAGAATCCTGTGGTGTCCTCGATGAACTGTCAAAGGAGGATTTTGACACACCCACCACCATGACATTCCCTTCCACTATTCCCACATTCCTTGTGTATGTGCATGCACACATATACACACACTGCAGACCTGCTGACAGCTCCACGCAACTCTGCCAACCACATTCCAGATGATTTCTCTTACTTTTGAAGGACTGGTATCACATTGGTTTGAAAATCTTGCAAAAAAGTGTGTTTTTGATCATGATGTGACAATAACTCCCTAACATACATTTTTCTCTTTTCCCCTTAAGTCGATGTACAGTATCTCAACTATTTAAAATAAAGGTCTTTGTCTTTGGACAGAGTTTAGCTGCACAGCTTGAGTTTGTACTGACTGACCCACAGGTGGGAGAGTGAGGGTGAGTATGGAAGCCAATAGGGGGCTATATTAGAAAATTGCATTTAAATTTTTATTGTGACTTAATGCTTGCATAAATGGAAAGTCAGATTACATTGTTTATATTTCATTTTCAAATTTGAATATTGCCCACTGTACAGCAAGGTACGACTGAAAATTAAATGTCAGACAGCTTTTCCATTTTAATTTTAATATGGTCATATAACACCCATACAAGTATATGAAAATGAGAATGCATATTGGATTATTGTATTTTAATTTTTACTTAAATAACACATGGACAATTATAATGCTATTGTGGAATTTCATTTAATTTCATTTTCAAGTTTACATTATCATTTTAATATAGTCCACTATAGGCTTCCGTGATGAGGCTAAAGACTTTAAAATGTGTTCAAACATTAAAATGCTCTTTTAAACATTTAAGAAGTCAAAAGATTTAGAATTCCAGTGCTATATTGAAATGTTAGCCCATTCAAATAGTTACTTTTTTGAAATTGAAAGCACAGTAACATGTTTAACTTAATGGGACTGAATGTTACATTACACTTGTTTTACATAACCACAGAGGAAACGTTCACGGAACACTTTACAACCTACCCACTAAAAGCATTCCTGGAACTAAAAACTGCAACTTGGGAAAAACATAAGAATGTTGTGTTCTAGTACTTTTTTCTTAAAAACATTTAAAAACTGTTTTTAAAAACGTTTTCAGAACAATGCACAATAATGTTCTTATACCCGTAGAAAAAAAATTCTAGGAACACAAGAGGGTGTGCCTTACGTCATTATTGGCACGGCAGTGATGCAGTCAGGACCGAGGAGCACCTTCGAGTGTAATATTGCGATTATACAGTTGCCAACAAAATAAGAGAATCAAAATGTATTCATATTATGGGGCAATTTGCTCTCAAAATAAAAAAACTTTTTGCTAGTGTTATCGCCATTTCCCTGGAAACACATGGGGTCTGACTAATAACTGGAAAACGATCAGTCGCATCAGTAGAATCCTATGTAATGAAACCTAGTTTACTACTCCAGCAAGTAGGCCGACCCTTAATAACTACCTAGCAACAGAGACTATTTCTGTTGATTCAGCCAGCCAACTTGAGCTAATGCTTAATCTTGCTAGCTTAATCTTGCTATAACTAAGATATCGGCTGAGAATTTTTTTTCCATGGACAGATTTAGCTACGTCCATGAACTTCACATGTATTTTTAAGCTAGTAGTGCCGTGTTGGCGACTCACCCACACAGCTGATAGAGAATGAGTGTAACATCAAGGCTGAACAGATTTTCCATGTGATCCAAACATTTCCAATAACTCCAGAGTATTGTAAAGTCCAAAAGTCAATTTATTGAAAAAACATAGTTGTAAAAAATTCCCATTTACACTCAAGAAATATCACTTTCGAATGGGCAAATTATTATGGACTGTTGTTATACTGAACATATTCATGCTCCCCAGAGAATGAACCCTCTCCACTTCAGACACTCCATGAGCTTTCCTCTAGCGTCACCCTCAAGACAATGAACCCTTAGAATTTTGATGACTGTATCACCTTTCCTCTAGAGCCAGGTGATAAATTAAAGGAAGAAGCTGAATAAAAACTTAACGCAGATGCTTGCATACAGGACATGAGTACATTCAGCACTGAATGTTTTGATGAGTGTAAAAATTATGTGAATCATATGCTATGACCCTCAGTCACCAGATCTAACTGATCATCTATGGGAGATTTTGGAGCAACATGTTAGACAGTGTTCTCCACCACCATCATCAAAACACCAAATGAGAGAATATCTTAGAAGAATGCTATTCATTCCTCTAGTAGAGTTCCACACTTGAATCTGACAAGGAGCAATGAAGCTGTGCTTGAGGCTCATGGTGGAACCTGTCCTTGCTGAGACACTTTGTTACTTTTTCCTTTCATTTGGCCACGCTTCTGCTCAAGCTCAGTCCCACCCGCCTTACAATGCCACTACATAATAAGTTCAAAACACTATGATGCGCTCTCCCAACTCACCTGAGAAAATAGGTCCAGCCTGTGGTAAGAGAGTTAGCCATCTGTTAGCTTGCCTACCTTCGGAAACGTGCTTTTGTAGCCCGCCTCCCAGGCTGTTAAACTCCTGGAGCCGACAGCACACCACTGACCGACTATGGGAGGTAACCTCAGCACTACCAGAGAAATTACATAGGTAGTATTGCCAGCAAGAGGATTACTCATGTGGGAAATTCTATGACCTATGATATACTGTATATAACTAAACAATGGACTTTATCATGGGTGAATGACCTGTGGAGTTAAGAATTGGGCACTGCTTGTATAATATACTGTTGGTGTAAACAGAGACAATTCTGTATGTGTTGCTGGTTGTAAGATGAATGTGTTTTTTTTTTAATGGTCGTAAGGTCCAAATTATGAACCTTTTGCAGGATTTGATCATTTCATGAGTGTTTATTCGTGTTTTTGTTTGTTTGGTGGTTATAATCCTGATTAAAGTTCAACTGAAATTAGATTGCATTTTTTGTTGTATATTACAGCATACGTATCTGCTCTGTTAACCACACTCACCGGGGAAAGGTGCACTGCTAACGTCAGTTTGGAGGCGAGATAGCTAATTAGCTGGTCAGCTGCAGCATATTAAACATGTAAACGTATTTGCAAATGTCACTTCGGTCCCTTTTAGATGTTAGTGTGGTCTTTACTCCTCAATACCACAGCTTACAACACACTGTCTGCCCTTGGCTTGTAAGCTACAGCACAATTTGTTTACTTTGTCTTTTGTTCCCCTGCCACCAATACCAGAGCTCAGCCTTCCAGTTTCTGTCAATCAAACACAGACATGGACATGCCCTTCCAGTCGGCTGAGACGAAAAGGAACATTTCTGATATTTCCCCAAAGACCTTTTCTTCCTTTTTAATAGTATAAAACTATTAACAATACACTTAAGACACATGTTGACATTATTCTTGACTGTAAAAAGGATGACAATGTGATTTCAGTTCAACTGTAAGTACAAAAGTATTATCAGCAAAATGTACTTTAAGTATTAAAAAGTACAAATACTCGTCCTCCATTTAATTGAACCTGGAAGTGAAGCATCCCTGTTAGACTCCAGCTTCATCTGGGTACCGGTCATTCATCTAAAAGACTGAAATTGAAATAAACTGAGAGCCTGACTGTCGTATTCAGAGCTGTTAGGTCCCACCCATATCTGCCTAACGTCTAAAGAACATTATGAGGGCCAGTTTCCAACTGAGTAAATGTAAAATTAGGGTTTATGCTAAAAACCTGTTTTACATTCATGAATCTGTCCCTGCGCACTCTCAGATCTTAACTTGCAGATTGATCACAGCTCAAATGTGTTATTTACTGATTTAGTTATTATGTTGTGAATAAACACCCATCCACTATCTGAGGTAAGAAACTCAGCTGAATTGCATTGATGCAACGGCATGCCTACTAACAGGCCGAGTGTGATTTATCAGACTTGGAAAACAGTCTGTGAAGCAGTACAAGAGGCATAGAAATGTCTCCAAATCACTGATACCAAAATCATATACACACAGAAAATGGACACTAATTTTCTCTTATAGAAAAGTCCTCCGCTTACAACACCAAAGACCCATCACTGTCATTAATGTCAAGCCATCTGGGCTTGTGTGCTGTCAGGAGGTGGCAGCAGGTCTGAGTGAAGGATATTTATGTTCTTGTCAGATAATAGATGTGTTGCAGTAGCCAACACTCCACAGACCAGTATGTAACCTAATTGTTGACAATCACTGATCTAATCTGACATATCCACATATGTTAACATAATTAGGCATTATTACGGTTGTTATAACTTTTTCATTATAACAAGTATTTGTATTAGTGATTGCGATCTTAAAGGTACTCTGTGGAGTTTTTGACCTCTAGTAGCGCTATGGAGCAGTTCTTTTTTTTTTTTTTTACAAGTGGCGCCCAATTTGTTTGTCTCTCATTTCACAGTATTCCACTGACCTACAGGTGGCAGTAACACGCCACGATATGCAGCAATGTCTCAGCAAAGACAGGGAAGAAGAAGACTACTAGCTAGTAAACATGGATGCTTGTAAACATGGATGTAAACATTGCAGGATACACACTCTCAATTTATTAAAACTTATGCTGATGCAGCTTCACAGTAATGTGACAGCATTTAAATTTAGACTTTAGTACTTGTGTTGTGTGACATTGTGTTGTTGGAGGTGTTACAGAAATGAAAGGCCCTAGTAAGGCCTGTTGGGACTTTTACCTAAAAGTGTTTCAGGCATGAAAGGGGCTCATGACTCCTAGCAGCCAGTATCCATTTTGGGCAATTCTTCACTACTTAAGTTGTGCCCGATTGCTAATGTTATAGTATATACAAATTATAGTTTTATGAGTAAGCTGAAGGTTAAAAAAGCTTCAGAGGCTTTATGGTGGAAGTTTCTCCTTTTTATTAACTGTAACAATCATCTTTCCCTAAATCTAAATCTAAGTGTTTTAGTTGTCTAAAAACCTAACCATACCTGTTTGTGAGAACAACAATCTTTCCATAACCTTAACCATACCATAGTTGCCATGCCCAGATATTGCAGAAAGCAGGAATTTTAACATTGTGGCATTGGATGCAATGTGGGGTTTTGCAGAATCGTCCAATATTAATATTCCTGTTTGGCGATAGAGTTGCTTCTAGGTAGAAATATGCGCGTTGACCAAAGCCTGAGCAAAAAGATTAACTTTATGCCTTATTAACCAGAAAGGCTGTTTTATCTGGATGACAGAAGTTCAGAAGGATAAAGAGGAATTCTAAATACTGTAATGAATTTATGATGTTGACCTGCAGAATGAATTTGTTGATGAATGGTGTTTGGAAAAGATGCCCAACGATGGACAGCAGCACAGTTCTGACGTGCACTCCTGTCACATAATTTAGTTATATTGAATGGTTTCTCAGACTGAATTCATTTTTCATGATCCTCTGATGACACCAGCCTGTTTACACTTATTTATTGGAGGTGCTTGGATTAATACTGTAAGTGAACAAGGCTAATTTGATGTTTGTGAGTAATGTTTTGTGCTGCCTCTGGTCCATGGTGAAATTCCTAAGTCAGTAGTCAGTCATTGGCAGGAGTGGATTCAGTGGCAAATCCAGTCATGGGGCATTCATCATACCTCATTCTCAGGAATGATGGTATTAAGAGGATTAGTGATTGCCATGGATACAGTCATTTACCTTTCTTTTTCCTCTGCTTCCCTGAACCAACCAGTGGTGGAACATAAATAAGTACATTTACTCAAGTACAGTTTTGAGGCATTTGTACATAACTTGTATTTCTATTTTATGCCACTCTATTAGTTAAACTATACTACATTTAAAAGGGAATTAATTGTACATTATATTTCACTTCATTTCAGATGCAAAACATATGACCAGTTTAAACAATATGATGTAATGTTCTTAAATAAACAACCCAAAAGTATTAGCCTGGCATCGCCAGACTAATTTGCAAATGCATATAAGTCTATAATCTCTCAGTTCATTTTCGATTTCCAAAGGACATTACCTGTATCAACAGGCGCAGACCTGCCTCTGGATGCAATTGGATAGACCTACAACCAATCAGAGCAACAAAACGTGTGACGTAGTGCTGAGCGACACATGCAAGTTAGGGCGGTGCTTGGTCCATTTTCAAGCAGGAAAAAAAGGTATGTTAAATAGTTAAAATGAGCTTCACCTCAACCAGCTACAACATTTAATACTGCTTACATGTTAATGCATCAGTAATAATAATCCACTTGTAAAATAGATAACACATTGGAAGGAGGCATTCTTCATAATGAGTACTTTAAGTACATTTTACTGATAATACCTGTGTACTTTTACTTAACTCAAATTTTGAAAGCAGGACTTCTACTTTTAATGGATTATTTTGTTAGAATTTATATAATAGTTATGTTATAATAGTTTAGCTACTTTAACATAGATAAAGGACCTGAATACTTCTTCCACCAGTATGACCAGCATATTGCTGCACCCTCTCTCTTCTTTTGTCCTGAAAGCATTCTTTTCTTATAACATCTTTTTTGCCTCATCCTCTCTCTCTTTCTCGAATGCAGTTTTGTTTTCTTGTATTATTATTTTTGTCACTATTTTCACGAGGGTCAGGTAAGAAGGGCAATAGCGGTGCCATCATCTAATGAGTCAGTTGATGTGACAGGGAAACTAACATTAGTAATGTTTAGTAATACTGCTACTGATGTCAGGGGTTGCAGCAAAAATGTTACCGTCTAGAGTTTTACAATGAATGCTTTACTGTCCCTCTTGTTTTTTTCCCTTAGAAATGCCCACTGGGATAGCTCTCTTTCACTGTTAGGTCATTCTACACAGCATCAAGCTGTGTAGAATGACCTGTTACCCCAAACACTGGACAGTGTTGTTTGCAACAAATATGTTTAGATGCGCAGTTTCAGTGGCTCGTGTCCATTATTCGTAGTGTGCAGGTGGACACATTGACAGTGATAAAGGAAGCATTTTGTAAGTTATTGCAGATTATATAAATAAGAACATAATTGTATATATCTATATATGTAATTGTATATATCTAAACATCATGCAATAGTATATCTATAGAAATTGGGGCCCCTCTTATTTGGTGGCCCCAGGCAGTTGCCTACCTTGCCTAATGGTAAAGTCTGCCCTGCTCATTTTGGACTGTATCTTAATCTGCAAACTGCATTTTTACAGAATAAGATGAATGCATTCTGCTGGACAAAAAGCCCCATCACCCCTACACAAATAGCAGACAGACATTATACATACAAAAGAGTCTTAATTTGGCTCATACTGTATATCCTTTGATGTCACCATTAATGCTCATCTACATCTGCTTTCAAAATAACAGCATTGTTCAAATCTTCCCCGTTGTAAATGCCAAGTCTCTTTTGGATTCACATTTATGAAAAACTCTTGGAAATAAAACAGTTCACTGGTAAGCACACAGTGTCAATCCTTCTCTTGTGTGTCTTTCAAACAGGTCCAAAGCCAGTGCCTGCCTACTGCACACAGACCCCAGGAGCCGTTACCAGGTCCGGCTTCCTCCCAAGCTGCCAGGCATGCACTACAGTGTGGATGAACAATGTCAGATCCTGTTTGGAACCAATGCCACTTTCTGCAATGACATGGAGGTTCAACACACTTCATTTGTACTAGTATTTTAAATGTCACATATTATTCGGTTTTCAGAACATATTTATTGTATAATGTGGCCTAAAACCAGGAGATCCATTGATATTTAGAATGTACTCCAAAAAAGGATAGGCTATATTTGGAATTATTGGAATACTTGGTATTAGATAAAAAGGTTATAATACAGTAAATCAAATTTTTAAAAAAAGATTATGATATAACTGTATTCAGAAAAACCTTCCAGAAAGACCAAAAACTAATTGTTGGGTTGTTACAGCCCGCAACGTACAGCATAATTATTCTGGAGTTATGGTCTAATTTTTTGTACTAACAGGCCACCAGTAGAGTACGAACCAATACATATATGTAGGTACTGAGGAACAAGATTTAAAGTTATGAAAAAAAGGGGGTAACAATTCGGATCTTACAAAGAACTGAATGTAGTTAAAAAATGTAGTCATTTTTTAACTACTGGGTACCTATTCTATTACTATTACAGGGTACAGTATGACAATAAAACTGAGCAAAATTCTGGACGTTTCAGGGAAGATGGAGTGATGACTTCTGCATCACTTCATAAATCTGACGTGATTTTTATTTCAAAATGACCTTATTACCAACAAACAGGCAAATTACATTGTTCCTTTATAAGTTTGGAGTACTTAAAAAAACTACAGGGTACATTTGTGCGTTTACTTCAGAACAAAACAAATAAATACTAATATAGCAAGATGAAACACAAGGTATGAATCACATTGCATATATATATAGCTAATATACTCTTCTGACAGCAAACTATGCAGTTAATTTAATTTGTTCTTTCATGTTTTGAGGCAAGTAAAATAAAAAAAACAGTTCTTATATTGTTCTCTATAGTTACAGAGTAAGTTAGATATATATGCGGTGGCAGTTCTTCTCTTGTTACATTTAGTTACAGGGTAACTAAGGTTAGTTACAGGGTAACTAAATTAACGAGAAGATCTTAAAGCCAGAGTGCGGGACTTTTACATACAAACGAAAGTCCAGGTAAATCTTTCTGTATTTTTCATTATACCAGAGTTTATAAATCTGTTGTCTGTGGCAACTATCCTGCGCTGGTACACTGGTAGTGATACGTTTTATGTCAACCAGCAATGATTGGTTTGCCAGAGCTGGAAGGGAGCGTACCCGACAGCAACTGGGAATATGGTGGAGCCTATGGCGTAAAAACCTAAGAAGCGTCCAAAAGAAACTCAGCATTCAGAGGAAGGATTACAGTCAAAAAAAGAAAGTGATCAATGGCTAGAACAATCACGGATAACCATTGGTGTAGCTTTTCCTCGTTGGAGTAGGCTATGTAGCTATTACATTTGGGGGGCGAGCTCACCTGTAGGCTTTCGTCATAAGCACACATCTTACTGCCAGAAGGGGGAGACAAAAGTTCTGCACTGCAGGTTTAAGGTGTCAAACAGTTTGTGGTTAAGTGCTGACTGCTTGTGACTTGAAGACTCTCGTTAGATGTTCTGACAGTTCAGCCATGTAAGGGAGTCCCACTGAGACTGGTGGTCCCCCTTGATTTAGCAGAATCCGTTCTGATCTGAAGTTGTGGTGGGATTTTCAGCATTCACTTCTTGTATGTATTGGTCCTAAATAGGGCTGGAACAATGGTTAAATATGTCAATTTGCGTGGGATGCGTCGTACTGTTTACGTTCATCCCCAATTATGGCAGCATCCACTCCCGGACATGCTGAAAATGAGACTTTATCCCAAAAAGCCAGAACCTGATTGTCAGAAGTGTGGGAATTCTGAGACCTAATAAAATGGTGCTCTGTACGCTTTGTAAAACTGAAAGGGCCTACCACAGCAGCACAACTACTATGCACGAGCATCTCAAAAGAAAACATCCTGGGGCTCTACGACCTCAAAATGACGAGCCAGCAGCGTAAGTATTTGGACTATTACAGTGAGTTTTGTCTTATTGTTGGTTGGTAGCAAGTGCCCGGGAGTTGTTCTTGCATCCTTATCTGTTGATAAGATCTCCACTAAGACTCCCTAGAGCAGATGCTAATGGAATGGCTAGTATGGCAATGCCACTGTCTAGTGCATTCGCAAGTTGTAAGCAGTTTGTTCATGTGCATATAGACCTATAAAACTAAACGATGTAGATTTCCATTAACATTATTTGCAGATAAATAATATAGGTGTATTTCCAATTACAATCAGCACTAGCCATTGAAGTAAATCATACTCGACACTACGGTAATTAATAGCAAAATATACTAAACAACACTTTTCCTAATTAGGCCTACACTACATTAATCTTAACTTTTGTGATGAATAGTAACATTAGGTAAAAGTTCAAGTTTGAAATGGTTCCTTCATTCATAGATGTCATGTTAAAATTTGTCACTGATTTAATTTTGTGTGTCTTTTTATGTTTCAGGAAGAGGCAAAGCTGTATGCAAGATTTTTTTCTGTAAAAAAGATGTTACTGTATGCATGCCCCACATGGCCACTGAACTCCCCAATAGCATTCTCAACATGATTGTCAAGGATATGAGAACCCTTTCTATTGTGGAGGTTCAGGGCTTCCGTGTGATGGTCAACACATTTTACCCAGGCTACAAACTTCCCTGTAGGGTTGATGGAGAGTAAATATGTGGAGACTCTTGAGAGAGTAAAAGCTTCACTCAGAGAGGTCAAAGCAAAAATCCCTCTCACCACAGATGCATGGACAAGTATTGCCACTGAGGCATACTTAGGCGTCATCTGCCATTTAATTAATGAAGACTGGGAGCTGACTTCAGCCTGACCACAATGCCACTTGAAGAGCGACATACAGCTGAAAATATTGCTACTTGGGTGGAAAAAGCAGCTGAGAAATTTGGTATATCCATGACTAAAGTAATAATAAATAATAATAAAACCTTATTTATAGAGTATTTATTAAAACAGTACAAAGTGCTTCACAGGGAGAGAAATAAAATACCACAGTGAATGATAAAATACATAAAAGAGAAGAGACTTAAAGGAAGGCACTCAGACTCAGACACCCTAATTTCTTCAGGCAAGTTGTTCCAGAGCCTCGGAGCCCTGATGGCAAAACCTCTGTCCCCCTTTGTTTTCATTCTGGACTCTGGCACTGACAGAAGACCCCTGCCCGAAGATCTCAAACTACGTAAAGGTTCATAAGGGATTGAAAGGTCTAAAATATAATCTGGAGCCAGGCCATGAAGAGCCTTAAAAGTAATCAGTAAGATATCAAAATCAATCCTAAAACAAACAGGGAGCCAATGTAAATAGGTTAAAATAGGTGTGATGTGATCGTACCTCTTGGTCCTGGTTAAAAGCCTAGCAGCTGAGTTCTGTACAGTCTGCAGTCATTTCAAAGTGAACAGGCTGTAACAATAATCAAGGCATGAGGAGATAAAAGCATGTACAACAGTTTCTGCATCACTAAAATTTTGAATAAATCGTATTTTTGCAATGTTTCTGAGGTGATAAAAACATGATTGGACAACCTTTGTGATATGTTGCTCAAAACGTAAATTGCTATCAAACAAGGACACTAACAGGTTTCTTGCAAAAGGCTTGATATGTTGAGACAGGTAACCAATAGATTACAGTATTTGTTTAGTGATATGTTGAGGACCAATAACAAGGATTTGTGTTTTGAGTTGAGCTGAAGAAAATTTATCGACATCCAATTTTTTATGTCAGACAGGCAGTCCTGCAGAGAACTCAGCGTACTACGGTCAGTGGGCTTGACAGGCAGGTACAACTGTGTGTCATCCGCATAACAATGAAAAGAAATACCATGTCTGCGGATGACATCACCCAAGGGGAGCATATATACGGAGAACAGTATTGGTCCCAGAACTGAACCTTGAGGCACACCATAGTTGATATGGGAAAAGGATGACATGAAGTTATTAATGGTAACACAGAATTTCCTTTTTGACAAATATGATGACAACCAGTTTAGTGCAGTGCCAGATATGCCCACCCAGTGCCTCAGTCTGTCTAAAAGAATGCCATGATCAATTGTGTCAAAGACAGCACAAGAATTGAACACATGTGTCGGCATTCATTAAAAAGGTCATTAGTGACTTTGAGAAGGGCTGTCTCAGTGCTGTGGTGCTGACAAAAACCAGATTGGAACTTTTCAAAAGGTATTATTATTTTCTACTGCATCAAGAAGCTGCTTAGAAACTGTTTTTTAGAGAACCTTGGAAATAAAAGGCAGCTTGGAAATCAGACTATAGTTATCAAGGAGGGTAGGATCAAGCACAGGTTTTTCTTAGGACTGGTTGGACACAAGCCGTTTTAAAGTAATCTGGGACCCAGCCAGTAGACAGCAAGCTGTTCAAAATAGTTAGCAAATGAGGTGCAATACAATCCATAACTTCCAATAAAAACCTAGTTGGGATTATGTCCAGAGGGCTGGAGGATACTCTCATAATATTATAAAGAGTACAGTCTAGACCTGCTCTATAGGGAAAGTGCAATGAGATAACTTCTGTTATGAATTGGCACTATATAAATAAAATTGTACTGAATTAAATTCACAAGAGACATGATGTCTGTGAATTCAGGCAGAGTAACAGCAGAAAAATTGCTCAAAGAATCCCTGAGCAGGTGATCCACATCTGAAAAGGAAGGATTGGGGTAATACCAGATCTTATTAGCTCCACCTTACCAGCAAAGTGCAAAAGAAACTTTTCACAATCAGCATCACAATCAGCAGAGGCACAAGGAGAGGCTGGGTTAACTAACTGATCCACGGTCTTAAATAGGAATCTGGGGTTGTGCTGATGGGCAGAAATAAGTGCAGAGAAATGGTATGTTCTTGCATCTTTCACCATCCCATTACAAAAGAGTAATAACTCTTTCATAGCCACAAAGTGGACCTGGAGACCTGATTTCTTCCATCTGCGTTCTGCTCTTCTGCATTTCCTTTTACAGCTTTGAATAGTGTTATTTAACCATAGCTGTTTTCTAGTCTTTGAGAGTCTATTTTTCAGAGGAGCAATGAGATCTAAGGTTGAAGAACACAGGTAGTAGAATCAACCAAATCGTTGGTGTTGAAGGAATCAGGAAACACATTGCCAGGAGAATTGAACAGTGTATAGAATTTTGAGGCACTATGCTCATTAAGGGCATGTGTGTACTTAAAGCGGGATAAGACAGTACTAGTAGCCTGCAATTCACAGTTAAAAACAATGCATAGGTGATCAGATACAAACATGTCCCTGATTTCCACAGTCTAAGACCCAAACCAAAGACTAGGTCTAAAGTGTGGCCACGAGAGTGAGTTTGGCCAGACACATGTTGTTGAAAGTTAAAAAAGTTAGTGATATTTAAAAATGAGCAGCAAGGGCATCAGAAGACTCATCAACATAAATATTAAAATCACCACAAAAAACAATTCTATCATAATTTAAAACAAGAAGAAGGAGCCAGCTGGTTCATGGGGGCGGGGGCGATAAATAATAGCAAATATGACTGGGAGGGGGGCCACCAAGTTTAAACATGATCACTTCAAAGGAGGAAAAATCATTGCAAGCTATAAGGTTACATATTAAATGCTTCCTATAGATAGTAACAAGGCCGCCGCCACAACCACAATCCCTAGGGCGGCTAAAGCAGTCATAATCTGGAGGGCACAATTCAGCAAGCTGACTGTGATCACCAGGACGTAGCCAGGATTCTGTTAAAAACATGAAATCTAATATAATAAATGTTTTGTTAGAGAGGGATCTCACATTGAGAAGAACCATCTTAAAAAGTCAATGCTGGGTTAGAGCTTAAGTTGAGACTGGTGGTGGGGTTCGGGCCCAGATCTTTATTAAATTATTATTGCTGTGTCGGCTGTGTCTGTTTCATATTGAGGACCTATGTGAAATTACCGCAGGAATTTTAAAAGTAGCGTTAGAAGGCGGGAGGTCCCAATGTGAAGGAGGGGGAGGCAGGCGCTTTGCACCATGTCTGTCCTTACAGGCTACAGTCCAGTCCTCTGGTTGACGTGGAGTTAAACTCACTGGAGCCTTATCACCACCCTCGCCGACGAGTGACCGTGCATCTACTGGGGCTCGGCAAGGAGTAGATGGCCATTGCTTTGGGCTTTGCACCCATAAGGAGCCATGGATCTTCAGGCTTAGCTGAAATGGCTTCATGCTCCAGGGCACCAGTATGGATGATGGAGCCGAGCCACGGAAGAGTGGGATCATTGTCCAGTACTGGAGTGGAACAGTCAGGGTTGTGAGATGGAATGGTCGCATTCCGGTTGCCGCAGCCAGAGGAGCTGAGAACTGCAAGGTGTTTTGCCTGGGCCAAGGCGACAGTGATGAGCTTGTCTTTTTCTCTGAGCTCGGCTTCCAGACAAGCGATACTTTTCTTCAGCTTTGAGACGGTAAGGTGGCAAGATCCACACTCAGCCATCATGCTTGCAGTTAGTCTGTAAAAGTGCTAAAAGTTTAAAATCCATAATAAAGTCAATAAAAGTGCTACAAGCTTAAAATCCTTGATAAATGTGACCGGCTAGCCTAGCCACCGGGCTAAAAACAAACTTAGCTGAGCTAGCAGCAGTGGAGGCAGTCCAGTAAACCAACGCCAAGTTGCCAGTTAAAAATCACTTCCACACGTCCAATGACTAAAAACTTTTGCCACATTAAAACATATGGGTAAAACAATAGCTAGGATAAAAAGTGTAGCGTATAAACGTGGCTTAAAAACTAGATAAAATGTTAATTTATGATGGTTTAAGATGAAGCCTCTGGCAGGAACACGCCGACGCATGCGCATTTCTGTTGCTCAACAGTATGAGCAGTATGAGTATGACGCTAGCAGTATGAGTATGACGCCAGCACTCCACATCAAAGTAACAGTGTGAAAGTAACAGTGTGAAAGTAATGGTTGTTATGGTCGATACTTTTTGTTAAAAATGTTAGAACGGAGCCCTGCGACGAGTTGGCCACTGTCCAGGGTGTACCCTGCCTAAGGCCCAAAGTCACTGGGATAGGCTCCAGTCACCCGCGACCCCTAACGGGACCAAGCGGTAGAAAATGGATGGATGGATGGATGGATGTTAGAACGGTACTTGTTGTAGGTCAATTGTGTCTCTGGTGTAAGTGATTAAGAGGATGAAATGTATAATTTGTCTGAATCTCCACTGTACTGTCTATGGTCAGGGATGTGCCTGTGCATTCATCCCCAATGATACAGCGTGAGTCTCAGCGTGAGAGAGAGAAGCAATGCCTCTGCCTCAACTCTACTACTGACAACAACACCATGTCATCTTCAGAAATAATACCTCCACGCCCTGTACTGGTTAACAAAATGGGCTGGCGAAGTCTACTGTGGGACTACTTTGCCTACAGAGCCGACGCTGATGGTGAATTCACTGACATAATAAGGCCTGTATGCAAAAGGTTTTATAAAACAGTGTTGTACCTCAGACAGACACTGAGACCTCTCCAAGGAGTACAAAACACGTCAAGTTAGTGAATAAGCTAGCTGGATAGCCAGCTGCTAGGATGATGATGAGCTGCTAAATTATATGAGTGTAGCTGTAAATAGCTTGACAAGCATATTGTCACATGAGTTAAGTAATAATAATAGGAATGATAGTCATAGGAATAATAATGACAATAATAGTAAGAAAGCCAATAACAACAACTGTAGTAACAGTTGTTGAGCTGGAACATGGGGGCAGCAGGTGGGCCACATCCACAGATCCAGACTCTGCAGGTCTGGAGGCAGAAATACCTGCTGAAAGCGACAGAAGAAGAGAGGAGAGAGACGAGAAAGCACAAAACTACGGGAGAGAGAAGATGTCGAGTTAGTAACATGCAGTAATGGGATAAAAATGCATACAGATGGAGAGGGAGAAGAGGAGAGAGGTGTATCATGGGAAGTCTCCCAGCAGTCTAGGCCTATAGCAGCATAACTAAGGCATGGTTCAGGACTCACCCAAGCCAGCCCTAACTATAAGCTTTATCAAAGAATAAAGTCTTAAGCCTACTCTTAAATGTGGAGATGGTGTCTGCCTCCCGAACCCAAACTGGGACCTGATTCCACAGGAGATGAACTTGATAACTGAAGGCTCTGGCTCCCATTCTACTTTTGGAGACTCTAGGAACCACAAGTAACCCTGCATTCTTGGAGCACAGTGTTCTAGTCAGGTATGAGCTTTTTAAGATATGATGGTGTCTGACCATTAAGAGCTTTGTAGGTGAGGAGAAGGATTTTATATTCTATTCTGAATTTTATAGGAAGCCAGTGCAGAAAAGCTAATGTTGGAGAAATATGGTCTCTTTTCTTAGTTCTTGTCGGTACACATGCCGCAGCATTCTGGATCAACTGGAGAGTCTTAAGTGGCTTATTCGGGCAGCCTGATAATAAGGAATTGCTATAGTCCAGCCTAGAAGTAACAAATGCATGGACTAGTTTTTCGGCATCATTTTGAGACAGGATGTACCAAATTTTTGCAATGTTACGTAGGGGAAAGAAGGCAGTCCTTGAAGTTTGTTTCATGTGGGAGTTAAAGGATAAATCCTGATCAAAGATAACTCAGAGGTTCCTTACGGTGGTGCTGGAGGCCAGGGCAATACCATCTAGAGAAACTATATCTTTAGATAATGTGTCTCGGAGGTGTTTGGGCCAAGTACAGATGGGCTCGCTTCCTTAAATTTAGCTACAGCACTATCAGATAGACATCTAGAGTAGGAGTTTTTGCCTAATGGCGTGTGGTCCAGTAATAGGAGTTCAAAAGTTATTAAATAATGGTCAGATAAAAGGAATTCTGTGGAAAGACTATTAAATGTTAAATTTCAATGCCATATACCAGAACAAGGTTGAGGGTGTTGTTAAAACAGTGAGTGGGTTTATGTACACTCTGACCAAAGCCAATCAAATCTAATAATGAGATAAACGCAGTACTAAGACTCCTTGCCCTTGGCCGTATAATGTACTTGTCCCAATAAAGCCAGGTAATTCACCATCCGCTTGGTTCATATAGTACAACATATATCGACCATAATTTCTGGTGTACGGTCTTTGTGTCATTTTTCAATTTGCACTTAAAAATACTGTCTCATAGGTCTGAAATGTAGTTGAACAATTACTTTCCCATATGTGAAAGGTATATACTGGTTTTGGTAAATTTTTAATGAGATCTCAATGTCGTCAATAATTGATTTAGAGAGTGATGTGTAGTGTGACTTGTCGTAAGTCAGAGTGGGCATACGACGAACCTCGTCAGATACAATTATACAGCGGGGTAGCGGCACATAAGAATCTCCAATAAGCTGATAATCTGCTATATCGCTGTACAGGAAAATATTGTAAGCCGAGAATGTCGGCAGGCTGTGGTGCTGCATAGTGTTTCCTAAAATTATGAGTTGGTGGTATCTCAAACAGTTCCCCCGGGTTAAAACCCAGTTTTTCAGCTAATTGTCCTTTTAAATGTTAAAGTAGTTCCTTCTGCCCCCGAAAAATAAAAAAGATTTGTAATATTGATATACTGTAGACTTATGCGGGATGTTGCCTGGTGAAGAAAGCATTTCAAATTAAATTCTTTTACTATACTAGGTATAGAATCGTAAAAACCAACTGAGTTTTAGTCAATGTCTGCTGTGTTTTAGAAACATAGACAGTCACATCGGCATCATCTGCAGAAAAACTAGCCCAGACCCAGGGATATTAGAACTCAATAACCCCCACCTCGTATGGCTTGCTCAGAACGATTGGCTTTGCTCATTTTGTCCCGTATTGCCATATCTTATTATTTGGATATACCTGTATTGAAGCATGTCTAGGCAATTTAACCTAAAAGCTGTTCTTTTCCATTGTTCTGACACGGATATGCTTCAATTCAAAAGTGAACGCGTACGCAGATAGCATAATCCTTTTATTGCACATCATGGCTTTTTCAGAGAGCCATGTGTTAAATTTCTCGGGCCAACCATTTCACAAGAACCAGCATTTTACATCCTGATCTTTTTCTGGACAATATTTTTTCTATTTTAAACACTTTTTATCGGTAGTTACTAATTGTAACTCCGATTCATAAAATGTGCCTTTCAACGCTTCACCAGCACGAACCTTTAGTCTATATACAGGTGGCTATGCACTCAGTTATTGTAAAAAAAACTCATCTGTGAATGTTTGTCCATAACCTTTTCTGAACACACCTTTGAGTTTTGATATTCTCACTGTATCCCCTAAACGAAATTTAAAGGACACCATTCTCTGTGGTTTTAGCTTGTACAAGTTGTTAAAGACTCTCATTGTCTTTATTTACTGCGGTGGGCGGCATCTTTATTGATCTATGATGAGACTTGTTATAGGCTTCAACAAGGTCCTGGACCCTGTCAACATATCTACGTGAATTAACAGCTATTAAATATCTCCACATACGATGCTTGAAGGTTCTGTTAAAACGCTCCACTACACTAGCCTTTGTCTCGTTTAATGTTGAAAAATTATGGATTTTATACTGATCCATTAGTTGTTAAAACTGCTTATTATAAAACTCTAGGCCTGCATCCGTTTGGAGTTTTACAGGCACATGGCCCTCGCTCAGAATGTTGTTAAAAGCACTTGTAACAGCGGAAGCAGATTTGGTTTTGAAGACACCTGACCCATGAATATTTAGAAAATACATCAATACATCAACAAGTATCGTACGTTATCATTTTCTGCTGAATATTCACACATATCAACTAGATCAATTTGGAACTGCTTGTCAGTTCCGCTAACCAGAACCCTGTTTCTCTAGAAATGTTTAGCCGCTTTGGCATGAAGGGTATACACATCTTGTCCCAATAAAAAGCGTTTAACCTCGGGTAGTGTAGATGTCACTCCAGTACAATCCCTGACCACCTTGCGAAGCTTATACACATTTCCAAGACCACGCGGATGAGCAGGGTCATAATAAATCTTTTGCAACATACTCTTCATGATCACTATGAAACATAAATGATCACTTTGTGTTTGTTTTACGTTATGTTATATTTATTTTGCCGCTATACTAATCGTAGTCTTTTCTGCATACATCAATGTATATCACACACAACAATAATCACAAAGACTATGAAGAATATTTTAAACACATGCAAGGTTTCAGTTAAAACGGGAATCCCGATTTTACTGTTTATGAAAATGTGCAACTTTTGCAACACATGTAAGGTGTCCAACATTATTGTTGTTGTTCTTGAACATACAGACTTATGGCATCTACCAACAAAGTGTACAACATAAGCATGTGTTGCACTTTTAGCGCTTTAAAATCATTTGATGGTATATGCATAATTACTGCACAAAAAGTCTCCAACACCGAGTTTTAATCATCATTAGTCAGTTGCACCAGCTCTTTCCATGGCGTTGCACAAGACTGAGCTCTTACTACATCCATCAATTTTTCTAATCTACAGACATCAGACGGCTTGACTTGACTTTTGCTTTTGTATTTTGTTCGTTCACTTTGTTATCAGTTGCCTGATCTAGAAAGGCAGTTAGGTCACATATAATGTAGCGCTCCCTGACGACCCTAAACAGGCCTCTCAAACAATTTCCCATGAAACAAAAGAAAAAAATATATAGGTTATCGTAAAAAAAAAGTTCCCCAATACTTTAAACTTTCTACTCTTTTAACCCTCTCCAATACTGACCAACCCTGTGAATTTGAACTACTTTGACAAAGTCAGAGATTAATCTGATAGCCGTAGCAGATCTCCTCCTAATAATTGTACAAAACAGTATTGAGCAGATGAAAGACAACTGTTTTAACGGCGTCTATGAACACTGCCGACAGCCCACCGTCCAGCTGGTCACTAGCCACGTTTCTGCTCGCCTCTTGTAAGTCGGTAGGAGGTGGAGATGCTGGAGGTGTACGGATCAACAGAGCTGGAGGAGGTGGAGATAGAGGAGGTGGTGTTCCGATAGGCAGCCAGGCCAGCGGAGATGATGGAGGTGACCAGGACAGCTGAGATGACAGATGTTCTGGAGAGGTCTGCGGAGATGTCGGAGACAGTGAAGGTGTGCAGGCCAACGGAGATAAAGGAGGTGGGGTTCTGATATACACCCAGGCCACCGGATATGGACTGGTGCATGGCCTGTATTCTGAAAAACAATAAATTATATTAGAAAGACAGAAAAACACTGTAAAATAAGCTTATCTCACACACACAATCACGAGTGCATGCTTTCTATAACTGTGTAGGCTATAATACACTATTCAACCTACCATTTGTTATTAGTAGTCAGCATGTCTGATTTTTGGCCCACACATGGAGGGCAGAAGGCCTGATTGCACACCAGTCGTCAAAAACAAAGCATTTTCTAATACTTTCATATAAAGCGTTGATAAAGTGTCTCAGGTCTGGGCAGATGACAGAACGAAACAGTTTCCAATCTTTTACAGAAATACAGCCACACCATGTTTCACCATCTGCAAAACCATCGCCTGCACAAGTCCATGCACGCAGCGTAACTTTACCATTCTATTGTGGTGTAATACAACCCTACAAGCAACCCTACCCTAACCCCTAACCCTAACCCTAACCCCTAACCCTAACCCTAACCCTAACCCTACATAACATTCAATTAGTAAACTTTTTGATGTCGGATTTCTGTTCACATCAAAAAGAAACAATGCACATAGCATCTACATGACTTACACATGTTTTGTATGCATTTTTTTAGCATACTAAAATATATACACTACTACAGAGCTTGTGCTCTGATAGGTGCTGAATAGTAAAAAGAATAAACAATAAAAAAGGTTCACAAATCTAAAAGTTTACATTTACAGGCCTACAGTATTCTAGTTACTCTAAACGTATTAATAATTATACAGCACAGTTTAAAAACAAAACAATAATGAATATATTCCCACAAGCAACTTACAGCAGACCTTCTGCACAGGCTCCTTCACAAATCACACACAGTCATCAGGTGACTGAACACCCAATAAATGCACAACTGGAAAGCCCTGTATGCTCTGTCCCTACTGGCCATGTATATGTAGTCAAGAGACAAAGAACCTACAATACATATTATGATGTCTTTGCTGCGTTCTTGTTAAGGAGATACACAAAGACAGCCATGGAGAAACATTTCACCATCAGGAAAGAAAACCAGCAAGCAAAAAGACAGACACAGAGAGAGAGAGACACAGAGAGGGAGTGTATCTCAGTCACGTTATTTGCCGTCAGGAATATTCTCCTTCCTTCATGGAGATGTAGTGCCCATATCATATATATAACATCATATTTATTTTCCCATTGCATCTGTTGCTGTAATGGTCATTTTGTTTGTCTGTTGACAGAGCTCCAGCGCTATGAGCTAACTAGTCTCACAAAAACACTGGAGCTAATATGATTAACAACACTGACAAATAAGCTAACTCTCCCGGTTGTTTAATTTCAAGGATCTTGAAAACTCTTTTGTTTGTTGCTTCAGAGTTTACTTTAGAACTGTCATTTTCAGCGACCATTTACAGATTCGCACTGACGTGATGGTAATTGCATTTCACAGTCTGATACTTAACTATTTTTTTATCAACTTCAGCTTTTCCTTTGAGTAGAATAGGACGGGTGTAATATCATGTTCAACTATGCACACTAGCTGACGTTTAGAAGTGCTTACAAGCCGGAGGAGTGCTGTTTAACTCATTTGAGGAAACTCTATGACAATAGAGAAAAAGAAGAACAGAAAAAGAAGTGTTTGTTATTTGAAAGTTATTAAATATTCTTATTAAAATGACAGTGATAGCTATTTTGTAGTATATACAGTGAGGGACTCCTGGCTTCCTTTGGTTCCTGAGAGAAATGCGATTTTTTTCCTATCTTTATTCAAGAGTGTGTTCTTTTAATTTGATAGCATGGCATGCATCAGTTCAGATTTTGTAATGCTTTCCCTCAAAACCCTGCCCTCGCATTTGAATAGCCCCTGCTTAAACTTAGATTTGCTCTGTTTCTACTAAAACTGTGTGCCTGCACATATATTGTTGCTTGTACATATTTCATGCGCTCCAGCTTCAATCCTTCTCCTTGCGCTCAGGCTGCTTCTGTGCACTCGCGAAACGTCTGCTCACAGATTTATCCTCTGCTCTTGGACTTTTTTGTGCAATAACCCTGTCAAAACCCCACAACCAATAGAATGCTAGGTGTAGTGTTGACCAGTGTAATGATCCCAGCATTGTTGCGGGTGCGTTTGCTTTACTTCTTAGAGCGTCCCATACGGGCAGTTACTCTTTAACGGGGTCATCCACTCCCACCGTCCACGTCTTTATTATATATACTTCCCTTGCTTTCTTTACAGCTTTTGGTATAAAAGGACAGTTATTACATATACCAGTGCCCATACTTCTTACTATAATAGCTAAATACTAAGGGAATGTGAAGGTACATCACGGCGTGTTGCATGTTGGGACGGCGACGCCATCTTGTGAGGAGATGATTGAGGGCAGGAGTGTAAATGGGAGCAGGTGTGGGTGATTACAGGTTGGTGAGGCCATGACAGGCTGTGACAGTACCCCCCCTTCCACGGCCAGCTCCTGAGGGCCGAACCCCCCCAACGCGGTGGCCTGTCCATAAGGAGCAAGCCAATCCGGGGAGCTGCTCGGAGTCTGAGCAGGTGTGGAGCTTGGGGACTCTGGCGGTCGGCCCATAGCTTGGACCCGGGTGGAGCTGGTCACCTCGGGCGGATGACCAGGAGCTTGGACCCAGGTGGAGCTGGTCACCTCGGGCGGACGACCAGGAGCTTGGACTCGGGTGGAGCTAGTCACCTCAGGGAGGCGCAGCGCTGGGCAGGCCAGCCGGAGCACTACGAAGGCCACCCGAGACCGTTCAGTCGGGAACTGAGACAGATATAGGAGAAAGACCAGGTAGCATTTTGCTAGAAACTCCTCACATTCTCCCACTGAGCCTGAGAAGGTCCCCGGCTGCACCAACTAGTCAGCCGCCAGAGGAGGTATCGCTGGGCCAGACAACTCAGGTTGAGGAAGGGGCCATCGGCACTTCTGGCTGTCATCTTGGTGGTATCGGTCCGACCTTCTGTTACAGATTACAGACAGGCGGGAGACACCGAGGGTGATAGGAATGAACTTTATTGTGTGACAACCAGGAGTGGAGAAGGTTTGGATAGGGGAAGTGGTTGCAGGGAAGTCACTGGAGAAGCCACAGGAGACTGATGAAGCCACGGAGGACTGGAGGAGCCATGGGAGACACACTGGAGAAGGGGGAAAAGTACTGGAAATTCTTGCAAAGAACACTTTTGGTATATGGGAGGTAGAGTCCTGTACGCGAACGAGGTTGGATACTGAGTGAGGTGAGTGGAGTGACTTTATACTGGCTGTGATTGGGGCTGATTGAGGGCAGGAGTGTAACTGGGAGCAGGTGTGGGTGATTACACGCTGGTGAGGCCATGTCAGGCTGTGACATGGTGTTTCTCTCATAAATTTATGACTATAATGTCAGAAAATATTCAAGTTTTTTACTTGTAAAGTTGTGGGAGGGTTTTCTCGTAAATTTACCACTTTAATCTTGGAAATTAGAGGTTTTTATCTGATCATTATTCCTCTCCCCCTACAATGTCCCTAATATGTCATACCTTTATATCTCAATCATATTACAAATAAAAGAAGAGTCCATATGACAAAATAGAGAACATATGACAAGAACACTATGGCATTACTTAAGAATTCACACTATCAGCAATGTGCTGCCAACAAGCCTCCTTGGCTTTGTTGGCCATCACGTTGTTAGATTTGGCCGTTAACGTTTCTTTAAACTCTTCATATCCTGACATTATCAGTGTGCATTCTTCTGGGGAAAAATAAGGAGCATGAGCCATTATGAAAAAACTCTGCCTGCATTACCGAACGCGCACAAACTCCAATTTAGTTGACACTGACTCAACAAACCAACATCTTATTCATCATCGTAGTACCATTTAACACCATTATAGGCAGTCAACCATGACTTCCCTTGATAACCCTAAACTCCCTTCGTAGTACAGGCCTCAGGAAAGACACTGCTACATCAACAGGGACCACCAGAAATATCCCAGTGGCACTCCCGCACTCTCAGAACATCTAAGCAGTCTTCAAGTCACAAGGAGTCAGCACTTACCACAAACCATACAACAAAGACTCCCCACTCCCCATCCCATCACATGTGACACCTGTGGGGAATCAGTGAAACAACCAGAAACAGAAAGGGAAGAGACTGGGAAGAGGTCCAAGGTCAAAATAAAATAAATTCATTTTACAAGCATGCAGGTCATTGTAAATTGTAATTGTAAAGTAAGTACAGTAGTAAGTAGATGCATGAAGGGTTGAAGTAAGATGAACAAGTGTTAATTTTTTGTCTTCCTTGTTTTTTGTTGTAAAATGATGAGATTCCAGTAGGACCTCCGCGACTGAAGCCTGATATTAAGTAGGTCTTTACTGTGTCAATCCACCTGGTAGTGACTTAATACACAACCTTAGCAAAGGAAACACAAACATTGTGTTTCACAAACTGTTGTTGTACTGATGGAATTTAACAGTAAATTTATCTGATGCTGAATCTACCATGTGAATACCAGCTTTTATGTGACAATTTATGGTATCTCCCGTATTTTGTGTGTGTGTGTGTGTGTGTGTGTGTGTGTGTGTGTGTGTGTTTGTATCAGCACCTGATGTGTGCTGGCCTGTGGTGTTTAGTAGAGGGAGATGCATCCTGCAAGACCAAACTGGATCCTCCTCTGGACGGTACAGAGTGTGGAGTAGACAAGGTAGGACTGTCTCACTCACACACTGTGCTTCCATGCACAAATACTCAGATCTTCACTTCTCTCAGGCAACAGCTTCTGATAGAAGATGCCTGTTGACTCGCCTAAATGAAGACTATGTGAAGTGTATTTGAAATAATTTTAATCTGTGCATGTGTGTGTTTGTGTGTGTGTGTGTCAGTGGTGCAGGGCAGGCGAGTGTGTCAGTAAGACTCCCATCCCTCAGCATGTGGATGGTGACTGGAGTCCATGGAGCCAGTGGAGCATGTGCAGCAGGACCTGCGGTACTGGAGTCCAGTTCAGACAGAGGAAATGTGACAACCCTCCGTATGTCAACCTGTCTGTCTTTATGTCTGTGTGTGTTTATGTAGGGGGTGTGTGTGTGTGTGTGTGTGTGTGTGTGTGTGTGAGTGAGTGAGTGAGTGAGTGAGTGAGTGAGTGAGTGAGTGAGTGAGTGAGTGAGTGAGTGAGTGAGTGAGAGAGAGAGAGAGAGAGAGATTGTACCTGCCATAATATTTCCCACATTGCAATAAAAATGCTACAACATTTCCCTTTAAATGCCTAAAACATTAAATGAAATAATACTTTTAGGCTCAAAATTAAATTTACAAACAATTTATATATATTGGCAGCACGAACAAAGCGTCATCTGAGTGCAAGAGTCTGTTAGTAGTCATGAAATCCATGTATGAACCTGTGCACTATGTATTCAAAAAAAAAAATACCCAAAAGAAAGTAACCCTGATCTGTTTGCACTATCATGATAATACCTGCTCAAAAAATTCCATCAATTCATCTTGTTAGATACCTATGCTTACAGACACGTGTTAGCCTCTATCTGTTTCCTAAACTGAGTGTTCATTATATATGTGTGTGTGTGTGTGTGTGTGTGTGTGTGTGTGTGTGTGTGTGTGTGCGTGCCTGTGTGTTTCTGTGTGTGTGTGCTCACGCAGCCCTGGTCCTGGTGGGCGACACTGTCAGAAGGCAAGTGTGGAGCACAAGGCCTGTGAAGGTCCTCCCTGTCCCAAAGGGGCACCCAGCTTCAGGGACCTGCAGTGTCTATCCTACGACCGACATGCCAGTAAGAAGAAGGGTAGCATGCTGACTGCTATTATTAATGATGGTGAGACACACACACACATGGAAGGAAAAACCTAAGCAAGGGCTTGAGCTGCTTTTTAAAGTTTGTATACCTTTCATGTAATTCTGAGGCCTACATGAAAAGTAGACAATCTCATGTGCCTAACAATAAGGGCCCAGAACAGAACCTTGTTGTACACCACAAGAAAGAGTAGTAGATGCAGATACAGGGTTACAAACAGTGACAGAAAAACTACCCTGTAACATTTTACACTGCTGTTTTTCCAAAGATCCAACACTGAAATTTTTCTTCTTCCATAATTATCCACACATTGAGCGAACTGTTGGAAAAGTTAACACTGGGTGGAAATATTCCCACTACTTTGATGTTGTGTGTGTTAAAAGGTGACAAAAACAGTGGGCGTCAACAGTGGTTGGGTAAATGTTAAAACTGACGAATCCTAAAGAGGGGAGGGAGCTTTAAAATGAATGTTCTTTATACTGTGCCCAGGGAGGAATAATTACATTAAAGCTTTCACTGTTGGAGTAATTAGTGTGTTACTTGAAAGCCATGCAGTGGCCTGAACAGGCTGCAGCACGTTCAGGATTTTAGACACACATTTTATACTTTTATATATCTTGACAGATTTAAAACACACAGGTCATGAATACTCAATGATTCAAACTTCTCTTGTTTGTATGCTTTTGTCATGTTACACCACTAAATAACAGAATGCCAGTGAGAAGCTTGGAAGTGCTACTGTGCAGGATTATGCAGTATTTCACACCACAGATACTAAAGATATTTTCAGTAAGGTGGACTTGTGGAATTCTATTGGGAAACAGTTTCACTGAGAAAGCAAAATGGAAATATAAGAATATAAATATGGATATGAATAGGAATTAATGGGATAACCAACAATATACACACTGTACCCTGTCAGCTTGAGATCAAACATTTTTTGCAAAATACTAGCAACTGAACAGACTAAAGCAAGCAACGAAATAAGAAATATGACCCATGTGAAAGACAAAACATGAAACATATTTCATAAAGCAGAATGCAAAAAAGGTGTGATGCAATGAGAACATGTGACATATTGTAGACAAAGCCACACAATTGTTATAGGCGTGCATTGTAAAAATCGAATCAATTTACATGCTATTTCATATATAGAACTTGATTTATGTATTTTAGACTGTACATACTGTACTATGTCTACGGAGACAACAGAAACAACTTCAAATGCAGCCCAAACCAGCAACTTCTTATAAATTCCTAAAAGTCACTCCATCTCTTAAAGTGTGTTCAGACTGAATATGACGCATAATTTTGCCTCACATTAATTACAAGTATTTGACAGTTGGAGTGTTTTTTTCAGTCCCTGCTTATTTAGCTTATTATTATTTGCTTATCAGCCAGTGTACAGACTGTACTTTCTCTTATTTTCCTCCATTCACTCTACTTTTTCTCTCTGCTGGAAAGCGGGTCAGCAGCCGGCCGCTCCTCAGTTGCTGAAAGATACCAAACACCTCACATATCTCCTGAATAAACTAGGCTCTGTTATTATGGCAATCCATGTACCTATAAATATATCTATATATATATGCATACATATACCTATAAGCACAGCAAATGAAATATTAAAATAAAATCAATACATATCAGTGTCAATAAGTGTCAGTATTCCTTGGATCCCAGGAATGAGGTACCTGGGGGTGGGTGGGGGGTGGGGTGGGGGGGATCCTAGGCATCAGGTTGGTCATCAGGCACTGATGACCAAAACAGTGAAGTGAGTTATAAGAGCACTGCTTAACAGGTAACAGCAGGGGTCGCCACACAACATGCACTCACACAAAACGCTTTGTTGCTATGCAACGCAGTGGTTGTTGACATTTTCCACCGGAGTGTGAGTTACAACTATCAGCGAGTTTGTTTTGAGCCTTGTGCGCTGCAAAGTCCTCAACAACCTGCTCTAGGTTCAACTTCTTTGCTCATTCATTCTCAAAGCATAATATAACCAGTCCACTCAGCCTCTCAGGTCACACTGTGCTCCTAAAATTTTAAAGTGTTTTGAGCTGAATGAGCACTTGGTGACAAGAATTGTCAAAAAAAAGCAAAAAGACCTCACACACTACCCTTAAGGTGGCATTTCCTAAGTGAACATAGAAGTCACTACTGGATGATGAGCATTTTAGCAAGACCCAGCATGCACCTGATGGACACGCAAGATTGTGGGTGTGTTTGACTTAGCATCCTCACCAGGTTTTACCTATGCCAATGTTATAATTATGCTAACCTTAACCACAACCCATAGTGACGTCATCCTTAATTTTGTTGCATTGTTGTACATTTTTTGTTCACAAAATTCTTGTCTCGGCCCAGGTGTAACCTCACACCTCGAATTGCCTGAAACTCCCCAATGAACATATACATTTAGAACATGTATCTTTACAGAATGTCACCTGAGTGCTGAGTGGCACCTCTCTGAACAAGGAGCTCTGCCCTCCTGCTGGATCTGCTGATTTGCCTCCTATCTTTTGTTCCATTCTCACAAGGTTTATCATGACTTTTTCATGGGACTTTTGATCTTACTGTGTAATGGTTGTGACTTAAAATGTAGCAAAGTACAATACTAAAAATTATTTAGTAAACGTAAAATTACAGGTTTTCAAGATATTCAAAAAAGTACACTTTGTTACAGTAATGAGAGTAAACATAATTTGTTGCTTCCACCCATGTTCAGCTTTAAAAGCACAAACCTGTTGCTGATCATGTGAGGAGCAAACCTAAAGAAGCCACAATGCGAAAAGAATTGTTTGCTCACAGATACGTAATTACACTAATTGGGAGAATCTAGACATTCCTGGTTTCCACTTACAAGCTTATTATTGGAGCATTCAGCTACATCTCACAGTCTCCATCAGTGAATAGAACTTGTTCAGGTGTTGTGGTATGACCTAATTATGGAACTTCAGTCACATGATAACATGTGGTTGTATATGGAGGGAGATGGTAACTCCTGTCACTGTTGAAAGATGGGCTGTGTGATGGTGTCCGATGTGATTGTCCTCAATCTTTCTCCAGCTGTCCAATGACCTTTTCTCAGTAGATGCTGTGAGCAGTTTTGGTCTGGTGTCCTCAGACAACTGATGTTGTTTGTTTCTGGTGTTTATTCAGTCTCTGGTCCAGGGTCCTTGCTGTTTCACTGATGTATTGTTCCCCACAGCTGTCACATGTGATATCATCATGATGTCATGATTATGTCATACACCACTCCACTCCTCTCAGGGGGGGGGTCAAGTCTTTAAGTTATACCAGCAAAGATCTTAAGGTGTTGAATGGTTTGTGGTAAGTGCTGAATGCTTGTGACTTGAAGACTCTGGTTAGATGTTCTGACAGTCCAGCCATGTAAGGGAGTCACACTGGGTAGCACCTAGTGGTTCTGTTGATTTAGCACTGTTCTTAACTCACTAAGAGGTTTTGTGGCAGCATATCGTCACACCACTTCTACCTTTGCTACTAAGAGAGGATAATCCATACCCATGACCTCAAGAGGTTGATTGTTCAGAAAATGTAAATATAGGTTGTTTCAATGCTATTGCTATAATGCCATTTTTTTCTGGGGAGGACAGTCTTTTATTGCATTTTATGTCTCTAACTTATTAAGAATTGTCTCTCTGTGTCCGTGTTTTTATTCATTGGTGTGATTTTGCTGTTAACATTTTATTCATTTCTGAATAACAGTGGATGGAAACATACCTTATTTGTTTTTGTGCCTTACAAACTAGTACTAGTACTAGTCATTGAGGCTGTTCTCGTTCACTTTTCATAGTTATACCTACGAAAAGTAATGCACTGTAATTTGTATATAACCCACGTAATAGGGAGCCACGAGGCAGTTACATTTACCACTGGGATGCGATCTCTAGTGGCCTCAGTAATTATGACGCTATCAAAGGAAGAAGTCAGATGAGGAAGTGTAAAGAGCATCAAAGGGAGGTGGACGGGGTGGGATGGATGGGTCAAACAAAGGACTTTCACCCGGGAGACCGGGGTTTGTGTCCCGTGTGAAACCAAATGTCAATGCTGAGTTATTTTAAGTTATGCTAACTTATTTTAAGTTATGTATGTAAGTTACATAACCTACGTAATGTAAGTTAAGTCACATGATTTACTTCATGTGACTAACGTGTTTACATCACTTTACTGTGAGTTAATAACTTAACTATGAGCTTTTTCTAAACCTAACCAAGTAGTTTTGGTGCCTAAACCTAACCAAACTACAACCGTTTCACAACGTTAACCATGTGTTTATTGTTACCATGACGACAAAGGTCCAGTACGCCTGTTGCAGGCTGGTGGACAATCGTAGGATTATGCACGAAAAATGGTGCATTACTCTTCGAGATATCCACGATATCAGGATATGTTGAGTCGTTACACTAACAACATGATTTTATATCCCTGCGTGTGTGTGTGTGTGTGTGTGTGTGCTTGAGCAGAAAAGCCGTGTGTGTTGTTCTGCAGCCCGGTGGGTCGAGATGCCCCAGTCCTGATGGCTGACAGAGTGATGGATGGGACGCCCTGTGGACCATACGAGGCCGACCTGTGTGTTAACGGGAGGTGTCAGGTACACACATATAGTCACACACACGTGCATACTTCTTCAAAATCATGTCATGGAATGGTACACACCAAATACGACTTCCTTTGGCCTGGTGCCCTGCCTCTCTTGAAGAGGGACAAAGTCATGGTCAGCTTCTTCGCCTGCCATGCTTTGAGTGGCACCACCGCTAAGCCTACCTACTCAGCCTTCCTCTTAGGTTCACTCAACCATCATCCAGCAAAGAACTGAGTTGATGACCGAGGAGATCACCGGGGTGCAATTCCCCAGGCCATTGCCATGTACAATGGGACAGCCATGTGCATTGCTCAGGTGAACCATAGCTACCTCTTTGTCTTGAAACAGCACAAGCAGTGTAAGCTTTTCAGCATGTCACTCTCCTCTGATTCTCATTGGTCCTGCAGATGATTGACAGGCTAGAAGCAGCTAAGAAGGCTTCTAAGGGCGGGTTCACACATAAAGTCCCTAAATTGAACCAATGTGAGGATGATACATTGTTAAATTTTTTAACTGATCCGGTTTGCGTTCACAAAGGCAAAACTCAAATGGTCCAGAAATTGTAAACAAAAGCTATGTGGTGGAAATGTTGTTAGATTATTGGTCATACAGTCCAAATTTCTACCTGGATATCATACATCATGGAACACTGTCAGGTTCTGTTCATGTTGATGTTGATCTGGAGCGCATATCAGTAGACTTTAGAGGACTGCGCATTTGAATTTTTCATGAGACAGTGGGTATTAAATAATTTAATAATGCAGGCACTTCGAGGAAGATGTTCTGCCATCAGAGAGTCGTATCACAGAAGACGGCTGGATCTGAGGAGATCCTACCAGGACTTGTTTGCATTTGCCATGCATAGTGGACCACGATTGCAAACATGCAAAAATAACATACGCTTTGTCATGTTGGTAGCAAACACGCTACTACTTCACCAGTCACCAAAACAGGAAGAGAAAATGTTTCTTAACCAACAAAATGACACATACAATGGTTAAGTTTACTGTGATTGGTTTGAATAGTGTTCACACCAGAAATGAACTGCTCCAGAGTTCACTTGACCGAGAGTTCCAAGACCACCCCTACGAGGAGGACCAGAGAGCGTTTTTTTGGTCCGCACCAGAGTTTGAGTTCGGCATTCACACCGACCCAAACGAACCGAACCAAGGGGTAAACGATCCAGGGTTTGGTTCAACTGGACTAAAAAAGACTGGTGTGAACCCGCCATAAGAAGGCTCTCACCTGCTTCCCAGCCTCCTTCACAGCAGCAGCAGGGTAGGAGGTATCTCTGACGTGCCATCTCCTTCCTCTTGTGCACAGATAAAGAGACACTCAGAACTCATGCATAAAAACAATATAAAAAATATATGTTTATATTTAATTGACGAGGACCTCTATTTTTTCAGGAGCAAAAGGCAAAGTTGCTTGACATTATGGAGCCACAAAACCTCATACGGAGAAGGTCAGGGTGGAAAAATGGGTCAAAAAGCATGTGAGTTTAACACAAGAAGCCATTGTTTGCTTCCAGTGTCCAACAGCAATCAACATTGGTTTCATTTAACATGACCATGATCTTTGTTTAACCCTAATCAAGTTCTTTTTGTGACAAAACCTAACAAAACCCTAACCATAGAAATGGCAGATCAGAAAACGCGAATATGAAAATTTGTAATGGCTTTGGAAGGCACTGACAAACAATGTCGTTCTGCTACATAGCGCATCAGTTCGCTTATATGGCATCTTTTGGAAACTATTGAAGAATTATGGGGTTTTTTTTGTTTGAAGGACTTGCTGTGACAGTGACAATGATCCCACTCTTAGATCGTTACTGTTTGAGGCTCAAGCTTTGTGGTGGTATCAAGGTGGTATCATCTTAATTCAATTAATTTTTTTAATTAAATTTTATATATATTGTGCCAATTCATAACATAAGTCTCACTGCACTTTTCATATAGAGCAGGTCTAGACCGTACTCTTTATATTATTTTATAGATCCAACAATGAGCACTTTGCGACAGTGGCAAGGAAAAACTTTCTTTTAACAGGCAAAAACCTCAAGCAGAACCCATGCTCTGGGTGGGCGGCAATCTTCCTCAACCACTTGGGTTGAGAGAGAGAGAGAGAGAGAGAGAGAGAGAGAGAACATACAGTAGCACAATCCAAATTCAACATAGGGGTTTAAAATAATAGTAATGGTAGTGGTAATAATATTAATAAAAATAATAATAGCAATAATTGAAGCTGCAAGTAGCAATGAGCGGGCCCTCGCACCTCCCGCATGTTTGAAACGAGTTACTGGAGGTCGGTCGACTTAATTTAAACTCTTAATTTTTCGTGCATTTTGGACACCACACGAAGGAGTTAAATGTCACCTGTGTCTTCCTAACTCCTAATTTGCATGTAGATGTCCTCAGGCCGGGAGTCTTATCAAACGTAAAATTTGGAAAAGATCTGACGATATGGAGCCGAGGTAGCACAGTTGCTAATTTTGAAACATCAAAACATGGAAATTTGATGCAACGGACACACCATTGAACTTATACTCAAAATTTTATGAACTTTCCATTGCGACTTTAGATTGCACTGCCCAAATTTGAAGTCTGATTAATTCTCTAGAAGGAGTTCGTTAAAGAAAGGAGCCTGTCAATGGCAAAAAAAACCCTAAAATTGTAAATTCAAAATGGCTGACTTCCTGTTGGGTTTGGAGTATGGCTCCGTGAGATGATACATCTGCCTCCCAAATTTTGTACATGTAGGTGAAACATAGTGAGAGGGCTACTTTGTTGAAATTTTGTAGGGGGCGCTATTGAGCCATTTTGCCATTCCCAAGTCAGGCACCCATATCAGACAACAAAATACACTGCTCCTGATGTGTGTGCCAAGTTTGACTTTGAAAACTGTTAGGGGGCGCTATTGAGCTATTTTGCCAGACTCATGCATGAGACCCATATCAGATATCTATTTTCAACTAGTATGATGTGGATGCCAATTTTTGTGAGTTTTTGAGTAGCCGTAGCACCTAATTTTTGCGATGAAAGACGACAAATAATAATCTTATGATTATTGTCACACAAGCCTTACTTCCTGTTGCCAGTAGATGGCACAATGACTGTTACTTCTAATTGGCTTGTGTCCTCAGGCCAGGACTCTTAAACATCTGAAATTTGGGGAGGATCTGACGATGTGTAGTCGAGGTAGCACTGTTACAAATTTGTGAAACATCGAAACATGGGAATTCGTTGCCACTCCACGGACACGCCGTTTAACTTATACTCAATCTTTGAACAAACTTTCATTCCAAAGGTCTTTAGATTGCACTGCCCAAATTTGAAGTCAGATCAGATTAATTCTCTACTACTCAAGTTACAACAACTTCCTGCTTCATGGCGACGTCAAAGTATAAAACGTGTCATTTCCTGTTGCCAGTAGGTGGCACTATGACTATGACTGAATATTGGCATGTAGATGTCTTCAGGGTGGGATTATCGTCCAACATGTGAAGTTTGGGACAGATTTGATCATGTACAGTACAGTTACACTGTACTTCCTGTTTGATGGCAAAACATGGAAATTCGACACCACGGACACGCTGTTCAACTTATGCACAAACTTTGAAGAACTTTTTATCCTGAAGGTCTTTAGATTGCACTGCTCAAATTTGAAGTCGATCTGATTAGTTCTCTTGTCAGAGTTCGATAAAGTACAGAGCCTGTAAATTTTTGAAGGCTGACTTCCTGTTGTCAGTAGGTGGCGCTATAACTATGACTACTGGGTATGTAAATGTGTTCAGGCCTGAACTCTTATCCAGCATGTGAAAGTGAAGTGAAGATACAACAGCTTTCTGTGTCATGGCGAACCATCGAAATTAGTCGCGCCCCTAAGCCAAGGCCATTTGCCGAAAAGTCCCAATCTTTACAATGAAGCATCACCAAGGTCTGAAGTCCATTTCTGACAACGAATATATGTACTCAACCTGTTGGCTGGAGTAAATCAATGCTTAAAACATGCCATTTCCTGTTGCCAGTAGGCAAAAATACAATAGAAAATATGATCATTTTTACCTATTTCGGCCATACACGGTCATATTGACCGCAGTGACTGTCACGCTATTCTATTGTTCTATTGTGCTGGCCCCACAGCACACACGGCTCACAGCCTTCTTGTGTGTGTTTGACGATGGCATGCTGAAACACATCAGGGACTGCACTGTGGCTGAGGCACATCAGCACCGTGGTGACAGCTCATAACCTGACAATTTTGGCTGGCTGCAGATGTCAATTCAAAATATATGCTGAACGGGGCTCAGTTTCTGGGAAAAGAAGAGATGCAGAGCAGAGGTCAGCTCGTGGGAGAGAGTGTGGAGCTGAAACTGGGGAGCCATTCCTGGGGAAGGGAAGAAATAATACCAGATCATTTCTTCACTTCAATGAAACTGGCCACCGCCTTACAGGCAAAGGAGACCAACCTGGTTGGCACCCTGGGGAAAACTAAGCGTGAGTCGCCCCCCTCCGCAAAAGAGCAAGCGGAACTGTTCAGCACAAAAGGTGTTAAATGTGTAGATGCGACGCTCACCATCTACCAGGGAAAGCCAAGGAATAATGTATGTTTGCTGAGCTCCGTGCACACAAGCGTGGGCATCACCAATGGGCTGAAGGTAAAGCGGGAGTCAGTGACACTGGTGTGAATATAGCGTATGCAATAATTACGGTTTACTGCGATAATATGAATATTGATAAATGTATAATTAAACTTTTTTAAATGTATATTTTGGTGTTATTTGTTTTTTAATAGATATCCTAACACAATAAATGCATTAATCTCCCATTTGGGTAATTTATCATTAGAGATTATAGAGTTTGGAATCTAGAGGTCAAAATGACCACTTACGGCAATTCTAGTAAGTTTGGAATTCTGGCACTTCTAGTGTTAAAGTACGGAGCCTGTAAATGCTGAAAAATGGCCCAAAACTGCACATTCAATTCAAAATGGCTGACTTCCCGCTGGGTTTAGGGTATGGCTCCAAGAAGCTTTTTTGCATGTCTAGGGGTGGTACATGTACCTCCAAATTTTCGTACATGTAGGTGAAATGTAGGCCGGGGGCTGCATTTTTGAACATTTCAAGGAGGTGCTATAGAGCCATTTTGCCCCACCCATTTCTGAAACCCATAAAATATCAAAATTTTCACCAGTCCTGATGAGTGTGCAAAGTTTCACAACTTTTCGAGCACCTTCAGGCCTTCAAAAATGTGATTAATTCGTAACAAGATGGAATCATAAAGAATACGAATAATAATAATAATTCCTTGCATTTCCTGTCAGCGCTTGGGCCCTAATAATAATTCCTCGCAGCAGTCACTGCTCAGGCCTTAATTAAAGATACAAGCAGCGATGAACAGGCCCTCGCACCTTGCTGCCAGAGGTTGAACGATGGATCTCTGAATTTTCATGCATTTTGAACACTGGACGAAGGAATAAAACGTTACTTCCTGTATCCACTACATGGCGCTAGACAACACCCCTTAATTATACGTCAAATTTCAATATATCAAGTGTGGATCACAACATAAAAATTTCACATAAATTAAATGATGATTGTCACACAAGGCGGCCTACTTCCTGTTGCCAGTGAGTGGCACAATGACTATGACTCTTTAATGACACGTAGGTGTCCTCAGACCGGGAGTCTTATCAAACATGTGAAGTTTAGGGCAGATTGGACAATGTACACTCAAGTTACAACAACATCCTGTTAAATAGCGAATAATGCTTTGCCAAGACACACCATTCAACGAAAACTCACAAGCCCCACAATATAACATCATCAATGACTTAAGGCTTTTCTGGTCAAATTTGAGGTGGATCTGCTCAACCTGCTAGGAGGAGTACATCAAAGTATAACTGTCATTTCCTGTTGTCAGTAGGGGGCGCTATGTCAGTGTTTTAAAATGTGTATGTAGATGTCTTCAGGCTGGACTCTTATCATAAATTCGAAGTTTGGGGCAGATATGACCATGTACACTCAAGTTATAACAATTTCCTGTTTTATGGCAAAACATCGAAATTTGACACCACGCCACAGACACACACTTCATTGAAAACTCACACTTAGTACAACTTTTAATTGCCTAGGTCTTAAAATTGCAATGCGAGAATTTGAAGTTGATCTGACGAATTATCTAGGAGAAGTTTGTTAAAGCCTGTAAATGCAGAAAAATGGCTTAAAATTGCACATTATATTTAAAATGGCCGACTTCCTGTTGGGATTAGGGTATGGCTCCAAGAGTCTTCATGCTCAGGCCCTAATAATAATCCTTACAAATACAATAGGGTCATTGCAGTGATCGCTGCTCGGACCTTAATAATTTTAGCAGCGGTTGTTGAGCAAGAACATGGGGGCAGTAACTATTAAGTCTTGCTTTAGAACTCAAGTAGCTTCAAGGTTACTTTATATTGAAATGATAACTAGAAATAGTGTTATGTTCAAGGTACATTTATTTGTCATTCTACAACACAGGGCTGCACAATGAAATTAAAGTTGTAGCCCCTTTCATGTTACTTACACAGAACATACATACAAATATTTAAATTAGAAAAGAATAAAAATAAAAACAATACAGTATATCCAGTTACTTATATACATACATTATACAAGATAGTGTTATGTTAATGTGCAAAACCAGCATAACAGAAAGTTCCATGTCACTTAATTAAGGTGGAGTGCGGAGCTTGAGGTGGAGTTGAAGGAAAGATGCTGCTCTGTAGCCTGGTGGTACGACAGCGGATACTTCTGTATCACTTGCCAGGCGGCAGCAAGGTGAACAGGCTGTAGCTGGGGTGGGTATTGTCTTTTAGTATCCTTTGGGCTCTGTGTAGACACCTCACCTCTCTGATTTTACTGATGTTCGATGGATGGGTACCAATGATGTTCTGGGTGGTTTTAATCACCTGCTGCAGAGCCCTTCAGTCCTGGGCCATGCATATCCCATGCCAGCTTGTAATGTTTCCAGTCTGAATGCTTTCTATTGCTCCTCTGTAAAAGTTAACAGGAAGTTTCTTTAAGAAATACAGTTGTTTCTGAGCTTTCTTTACCTTTCTTTGATGCTGATTCCCAGGAATGTAAAACTGTTCACTTACTCAAACTCCACTGATGTAGACAGGAGTCGGTGTCTTTCCTCCTTTTTCCTAAAATCAACGATCAGCTCCTTGGTTTTGCTGACACTGAGCAGAAGGTTGTTCTCTGTGCACCACTCTGCAAGATTGTAGATTTCCTCTCTATGAATTCTCATTGTTGTTTATAATCTGGCTGATGATTGTAGTGTCGCCTGCAAACTTCACAAAAGAGTTCTCTCCATGTCGGGCATTTGAAGTCATGGGCATACAGCGTGAACATGGCATCCTCTGTGGATCTGTTGGTTCTGTATGCAAACTGATTAGGGTCCAGGCTAGCTGTGATGTTGTTTTTGATGTGCTGCAGAACCAGTTTTTCAAAATACTTCATAAGAATGGAGGTGAGTGCCACAGACTAGACACTTCAGACGTTTTTGGTACAGGGACGATGGTGGTTGTCTTGAAGCAGCTGGGAACAATCTCCTGTGACAGTGATGTGTTAAAAATGTTGGTAATGACATCAACTAGCTGATGTTCACACATGTTCTTATTACACAGCCAGGGATGTTATCAGGCCCAGCAGCTTTACTCATATTCCCTCTCAACAAATTCTTCTCACATCTGCTGTACATGCTGACAATGGCCAGTCTTCTGGAGGTGGAGTAGACTTGACAGCAGACTCTTTGTTGAGGAGATCAAAGCAAGCATAAAATGTGTTAATCTCATTTGGCAACGTGGACTCACACATAATGGGGATGCTCCTGCTTTTGTAGCCTGTGATAGTCTGGATCACTTGACACATATCTTTGGTGTCGTTGATGTTGAGATCTCTCTACAGTCCCTCCCTCCTCCCTGCTTTGCCTCCTTGATGCCAGCTTTCAGTCTTGCTCTAGCTGTGTTGCATGCTTCCTTGTCACCTGACGAAAAGGCAGCTTTTCATCAACACATTTGCTGAGGTATGATGTCACTCATGATGTATATTCCTCAAGGTTGATGTGGTTCTCCTGGGTGGTGGCATCTCTGAACATGTGCCAGTCTGTGCATTCAAAACAGTCCTGTAGAGCTGCTTTAGTTTCATCTGTCCACATTTTAACTGTTTAAATTTATGCTTTGACCCTTTTAATTAGCTGGGAGTAAGTGGGAAGGAGAAGTAGGGAAATATGGTCTGATTGACCAAAACAGGGAATGCCAGAAATGTTTGTGTAAACATGGTCCCGGGTAATACTTCCCCTGGTGGGGGTGTGGACATGCTCATGAAATTTAGGTAAAACAGTTCTGAGGTCTGTTTGATTAAAATCACCAGCTACCACAAAAAATACCATCAGGTTGTTTTGTCATGTGACTGGTGCTTCACTGGATATGTGGTTACTCTACCATTCGAGCTGGACATGCTGAAAAAGCTCCTCTCCGGTGAAGATGTGGCTGCCTGTGATTTCACCATCCCCTGGCTAAACACCTCTGTTGTCCGCTGTCTGGATGAGCGAGCAAATGACAAGCAGGTGGAGAGAGCCTCCTGTTCCACTTCCCTTTTCTCGTTCCACCTGACCTCACCACCTCAAATCGCTTCCTCCCTCTGATTAACGACAATCCTGACCAGGCATCAAGCTCGGCCCCGTTGGCTGCTGTCATTACCACACATCCTTGCTGCTTCGCCTCCTCCCATTGCTGATTTACAACACTCCGGACCTTCTACACTCAACATAGACTGTCAAGTGCTCCCGGGAGCTCAACTAGGAACTGAGTTAGTGAAGAAACAATTAAACTCAATTGTTCAGTCTTTAGCATCACTCAAAAGCATTGTTGTTTTCTCCATTCCCATAACGTATCTCTGTATGCTCTGGACACTTGGCTGTGTAAGTGGTCCAACTTCAACCTGTTTGGATGTACAGAACTTTTTTTTCTGGCTGCGTGATGCCTTCTACAGTTCAGATGGTTTGCACCCAAGTAGATTAGGGACCCAAATGATTTCTACAAACATGAGTAAATGTCTTCAATTGTGACGCCATTGTGTATCACCTGTTAGGGCTATTCCTATTGCTAGCAGTAACAGAGTCCCCCGCTGGAAACTCTGCACACTGCACAGTGAATGTTAATAATCTCGTCTGTCAACCTTGCTGCCTCACCTCATGCCCCCTTGGACAGTACTGTTCCATATCCATCTTCGAACTCAGTAGTTTTGGTTGTTAAATGTTAAATCTCTTTGATGGCCCCCTGTTGTTCTGTGTATACATGCTGCCACTGGGACATATCATATTTACATACACAATATTCACTACCATTGTTGTGTTGATGGCAGAGAAATGTATTTTGTGCCGTCTGCGTGAGAAAATGGACGTGTGGCGTGAGAGCCTGTGAGAGTCCTGTGGCTAACGCTAGTAAAAATGCTAAACTAACATCAACCAAGACAGTAAAAAAACAACAACTTATCCAACTAGCTAATTCATTACCCGAAGATGTTGATTTTAAGTTTCGTCGACCATGGAGGGTTCAACTTCTTTGGCACTGGCAGGCTGGCACCTGGTACAGGTACCGAAATTTGGCACAGATTGATTTAATTGGAATCGGTACTGTTGTGCTCTGCCAAAACATTCCAACCTACACACTGGTTCTGTCTTTCACCTGAGCGGGAGAAGCAGTGGAGGAGTTGGAGGATGGAGACTGTGAGCTGCAGACAAAGAGAAGTAGGCAGATATTGAGGTTACAGAGGAAGGAGGAGGCAGGTGTGCTAATGCAGCTGCTGCAGAGGACTAGGCTTTCATGCTATCAAACACAGTACACTCTTTAGCTTTTAGATATATTTTATGTTTGACCAGGTGTTTCCTCAGGATAGACATGTTGCCCTGACCATCTTTGCATGCCGCATTACAGCAAGTATTGTCTGTGTCGCGTTTTGAGAAGTGTAAACCACACTTGCAACCACTTTAGTCTCGTCATTGACGTGACTCACTGTGATGTGAACAAGCTGCAGGGGTGAGGAAGTCTCGATCTCTCACCAAGATGCGCTCTCAGGTACCGAAATTTGGCACAGATTGATTTAATTGGATTTGGTACTCGTTAGTACCGACATAATTCGGTCAAAAGTACCGAGTTTGGTACCCAATCCTATTTGTAATGTTTTGAAAAGTGCTGTATAAATAAAGTTTATTATAATTTCATGTCCCAGTACAGAGCTGTGAATGAGACTGTCCCTCCAGGGATCAAGAGTGTACCTCATTCATTAGCAGTCAGCAGTGGTGGAGTGGATCTATAGCTTGCTCCCCTGGGGAGGGTTGAGGAGTTTATTTGGATCTGGTGCCTTTTGTGTTTATTTGCAAGTGTTGGATGCCGGTACGTTTGGGAGGAATTTCCCCTCGTTCTGGCCAAGGCAGAGAGAGAGAGAGAGAGAGAGAGAGAGAGAGAGAGAGAGAGAGAGAGAGAGAGAGAGAGAGAGAGAGAGAGAGAGAGAGAGAGAGAGAGAGAGACTGGTCCAGAAAGTCGAATATGGATGCAATTAGCATGACGCACATGTGCTCACAAAAAACATACTTCTTAGATCTCAGCAGTGACTCATGTATCCTTAACTGTGTAAGATCACTTAGAATGAGTACAACTGAAGTGTGAGTTTATATATGTTATATACTGTAGATAGATCTAGATTCAGAAGAAATGAAAAATAAGGTGCCATTGTGCTGGCCCTTTCATTTAGACTGGGCTAATATAGAGATAGTAGTTGGGTTTAGGATTCATGTTTGAATTAGGATAAGAATTAGAGTAACAATTAAGGTTGATTTACCATACCAGTGTTTGGAATGTTGTATTTAATGTTGTAATTGTATGCCATTTACTACAAATCACATAGACCTCTGGTCTCTTTGGTCTGCTCTCCTCTGCCTTTGTGAGCTTCAAACAAACATTCATATCATGCATCTGTTGTGCTCTGCCAAAACATTCCAACCTACACACTGGTTCTGTCTTTCACCTGAGCGGGAGAAGCAGTGGAGGAGTTGGAGGATGGAGACTGTGAGCTGCAGACAAAGAGAAGTAAGCAGATATTGAGGTTACAGAGGAAGGAGGAGGCATAGATGTTTTTCTAAGCCTGTCATGTGAGACTCAGGCATGCTATGAAAACACTAGCAAGGAGAGAGAGAGAGAATAGAAAGAGAGGAAGCAGACAGGAAAAGGGGAGAGGAATATATTCAGTGAAGCTATGAAAATAGACTGTCTGGCTAGAGGAGGACCCTGGAAGTCTGACTCTGATTCAGCAAACTGTGCACCATGCATTACTTTCTCGTGTGCTATGTGTGTGTGTGTGTGTGTGTGTGTGTGTGTGTGTGTGTGTGTGTCTGGCTTAACCTTTAAATTCCTAATGTAGTAAAAAAGTCTCAGTGTCTTGTGAGCCTCATGAATCTGGGCCACAGACGTATTGCTGATTCAGACTACCAATGATATGTGCACACAAACACTCACACACACGCACGCGCACATGCACGCACACGCACACACACACACACACAGCTTTGTCATCTCCTAAAACCTGTAAGCAGTTACTGCCCCCTATCTTTTTCTGTGTGATCACACCTTTCTGTTGTCCTAGGCAATGCCTGTTCTTCTTCAATCCTTATGTATGATATCCCACAAGGGTCAGTTTAAGGGCCATTACTATATCTGTATATATTGTCTGCTAGGGCCACTGCTTTGCTCATTACATGAGATCTCCCACTCAAAACATCTGACGCTAACTAACTCCCCTCTGGACCTGCCTTTCTGACAGTCACTGTTGGATGTTTTTTCTTGCAGCTCAATCATTACAGGATGGAAGTTATTTTATTTGGTTCTCCAAAAAACTATATATTACTCCAAGACAAACTTTCAAGCCTTCCAACATATGTTAAGACAGCAACTAAAGTTTGGGTGTGCTCTTTTACTCTGACCTGACTCAAGTACAAGTGAAAGGGATTGTGATATCCTGCTTCCTCCAGCTGAGGAATATTGCAAAAGTAAGGTAGTTCCTTTCTCAGGGTGATCTAGCAAAAGAAGTAAATACCCTAGTTTTGTCTTGTCTTGATTACATGACTCCATGTTTAGGTTTGACTCTGGGAACAGAAAACAGACCTGTCCCAGATGACCTGAGAGGTGATCCACTTTCTTGGTCTTAGTGAGGACTCGAGCAGCACGGTTCTGAATCAGCTGCAGCTGTCTGATTTTTTTTTAGAGAGAACCCGTAAAGACACTTGTTACAGTAATCGAGTCGACTGAAGATAAAAGCATGGACAAGTTTTTCCAAATCCTGCTGAGACATAAATCCTTTAATCCTTGATATATTCTTCAGGTAATAGTAGACTGACTTTGTAACTGTCTTAATGTGGCTGGTCTGAGTCCATGACTTCACCACAATTTCTGGCTTGGTTCGTGGCTTTTAACATTACCGACTGAAGCTGAGCGCTGACTTTTAATCTTTCCACCTTGGCTCCAAAAACAATTATCTTTGTTAAGTTGAAGAACATTCTGGCACATCCAATCTTTCATTTGTTAAATGTACTTACTCAGTGCTTGTATGGGATTACAGTCCCCTGTTGATATGTTTATGTACATTTTTGTATTGTCTGCTTAATTATGGTAACTTATTTAGTTGTTTTCTGTAATCTGAGCCAGCGGGAGCATGTAGATGTTAAACAGAAGAGGCCCCAGAATGGAGCTTTGGGGAACTCGACATGTAATTTTTGTCCGCTCAGATGTGTAATTACCTATAGACACAAAGTGGTCCCTGTCCTTTAAGTAGGATTCAAATCAGTTAAGTACTGTGCCAGAAAATCTGACCCAGTTTTCCAGTTGGTCAAGTAATATGTTGTGGTCAACTGTGTCGAATGCAGCACTGAGATCCAGTAATACCTAGACTGAAATTCTGCCATTGTCTGTGTTTAATTAGATGTCAGACTTAAAGACTTTAACAAGAGCAGCTTCAGTGCTGTGGTGCGCTCGAAAACCTGACTGGAAGACATCAAAACACTTGTTTAATGTTAGTTGTTTAGCTGTTGAAAAAGTTTTTTCAATGATTTTAATTAAAAACGGGAGGTTTGATATCGGTCTATAATTGTTCATTAGTGATGTATCTAGATTGTTCTTTGATTGTTCTTTTTTAAGAGTGGATTGATGACTGCAGTTTTCAGGGCCTGTGGGAAGACAACTGAGAGAAGAGACATGTTGACAATTTGTTCTAAGGCCATACAATTAAAAACATTTTTGAAAAGGCCTGTTGGCAGAATATCAAGGCAGCAGGAGGAGGATTTCAGATGTTGTATAATGTGCTCCAGGTTTTTATGGTTGACAGGATCAAATTATGTCATGCTGTTTGAATTTATTTTAAGTGGACACAGGGACAACACATATCCTGTACCTTCTATGGAGGCACTGGCTGCCTGTCTAATTTTCTGAATTTTGTCAGTGAAGAAGGAGGCAAATTAATTGCAGACCCTAGTAGATAGAAGTTCAGAGGCTACTGACACAGGAAGGTTTGTTAGCCTGTCGACAGTAGCAAATAAGGCACGAGCATTATTATTATTTTGGCTATGATTTAGTTACGCTAAATTCAGTGTGTTAAAAGCATTATCTGCCCAATTTTTTGCGACAGCCGGTGTCTGACGAGGAATGGATGCTAAATTTGTTAAATTCACAGAATCGGTTGAGTGCTTCCTGTTTTTTTTGTTTTGTTTTTTTTATTAGCAGATTCACCATTCTTTTCCTATTACCTATCAAGACAGGAATTTAGAAAGCTACTGGCAACCAGGGCCCTGGCTTGTCCTGGGAAGAGTCATGAGTGTCATTAGCCTTGTAGCCTGGACCTGGCAGATATCAGTTAGAGCTTACTGTATTTTGTACACAAGCAACTGGACGTGCTGTACTTCTATCAGGCTGGGGAGACAGAGAATGATTCTGAGGTGGTCGTGGAGGGGTTGGGCGCCGCAACTGTGACAAATGTGCCAAAACTGGCTGAGGACTTAAAGCCAATGGTGGAAGTGGACACTGAGGCGGGTTTTGGGGAGAGAAAATGGAAGTAGGGCAAGGGAAAGGGCAGGGGGCAAGTTTTGTTCCAGCATTGACTAGCTCTTTCATCTGGTCAGTGAAGAGAGGGGAGGAGGGAGAAAGGGTGACTGGAAATGAGGGTGACCTGGATGGGGTGTGGAGGGGTAAAGAAGGTGAATCCTCACCAGTGGTTGTTGGTGAGGGGGGTGGAGACTCTTCCTCTTGGCACTGATGTCTCTCATGATTAAAGCTCCCTTCAGGCGGGGCATGAGGTGGCTCTCCTTCAAGGTTTCTGCCGCACTGTTATGTCTTCCTCCTGTTTTGATTCCTTTTGTCTTTTGTCCTCAACAGATCAATACAGTCCCATTTCAGCACTTCAGACTGTTGTTTCACAACATCATTGGTTCCTATGTGCACAATGACATTTTTCACAGTCGGGTGTGCAGCCACGATATGTAGGAGAACAAATCTTTGGGAGAGCAGAGTATTTTGGTGTTCTTACTGTACATGCTTCTTGCATCTTTTACAGCAAAATCACCCACCATCAGAGTTTGAAGCCCAGTTGGTAGCTTTCCTTGAAGCCTTTTACTTTCTGATTTACTCTCAGTCCTTACCCTGCTGTGTGACGATGAGAGGTCATCCTGGTCATCAGATGTGGGATCCAGGGTCCTGCAACAGTGGAGCAAATTTGTTTTCCAGTTGCACACTTGGTTGTTGGGGAGATTTGTTGCAAACTCTCCCTTTCGCAGTTGTCCACAGCTGTGTCCTACTAAGAATTGGGGTAGATGACAATGCAGGCCAGCTAGTTGCATCATAAATCTCAGGGCACTGGGTTCTGCCTGGTACTCGTCTTCCCATTTCCCAGGGAAATTTATGGGAATTTTACGGGAATTAATTTTTGGGAAATGATTTACTCTTAGGCTTTTCACCAAGACAGTTCCAGGGAGGACTACCACCTTTAGATTTAATACCCGGTACACAGCCCTCCTGTTTCTTGGTAGTCTTGTTGGTACTAATTAGCTATGTATTAGCATGCGCTTGTCCACTGTTTTGAGTCCATAGTAATTAGCTTTAGCTGAGTATCCAGTCACTGCAGTACAGGCTTGTGCTGTTGGTAGGCTGCAATACTGATGAGGTCATAAAAGTGTTGAAAATATGGCAATAGCTTACTTCATCAGAAGAAATTACAGTCCAAGTGATTTATAGGTATCCAGGAGCTACTGCTAATCATTTCTAAAACAAACAAAAATATCAGCAAATAACTGCAAGAGCAAGCAGCAAAGCATCTACAGTGTAAGAAAGCAGGAAGTACCATTGAGGTCCTCAATGGTACATCCTGCTGGCTGTACCTTAATCAAAGTTTGTCCGCAGGGGTGACTGCGTGTTTGAAGTCAGGGCCCTCAGGCTTTGGAGTAGTTTTCTGGAAGATCTCAGATTTGCATTTGCTTGCAGATGGTTTTTCTTGTGTGCTTTAATATATTTTTTCTCATATTTTATATATTTTTACTGTCATTCATTCACTGCTCTTGGTTTCTGTTATGCTTCTGCTTTTATGTGACCAATTCCCTCAGTGTATGTTAATGTGTCCAGGCGTGTGTCCTTTGCATGTTTCCTCTCTTTGTATATATTTATGTGCACATGCGCATCCATACTGTAATTGCCTCTGTGTATTACTGTGGGCATCTAGCTGTCACCCAGATTATATTTTTTTATCAACATAACCGACCAATTCTTCAAAAAATTCACTGTAAACATATTTCATGTGTTTTCCTACAATATCCATTCCTGGCAACTTAAAAATGATTGCAACAAAAATGAACATTTTTACGGTTCTGTTTAATTAGCTTAAAATTCGGGTAAAATTCGGGAAAGATGGTGGTCTTGGTTAAATATCATGAACATGACATGTCTTGACATGTCTTTAATAGTACCATCCGTCCTTAACCTTAACCACCTCAACACTGTTAGTAGCCTAAACCAAACAACAACAACAAAATATGGGACATAGGTGATCAGATACAGTCTTACTTCAGTGTACATGTTGTACAAATGAAATCCACAAGTGTTTTAAGTGGCTCTGATAAAGTTGTGCTCCGTCTGTCAATTCTGATAATCAAAGATCTGACATGTATCAGTTCATCTCAAAGACGTTTGTTCAAATCAGCGGAATAAAGCTTGATTTGTGCTTGATCATAAACAGGAATCATAGATTTCTACAATGTAGGTTTTTATTTTTATTGTAAAGTTGTTTTTTTCCCCATTAATATCACCATCACGACACTACACATATATTGTACATGATCAGGATGTCGCGTACTTAACTGTGTGTGTGTTTACTTTCTTTCATTCACTGTGATAGAGAGTGGTGATGTGTTACTGAAAGTAAATTCCTGGCTTCAGTGGCCAGAAATTGTAAGCAGCAATCTTCTCAGCTACACTCTATATGGATAAACGTATGGCTCATTTATAGCTTGGTATTGGAGGTAAACATTTGTGAAATAGGCAAAATAGAGGTTGGTGCATCCATTTCCTTAAGTTTTAACACCATCTTCTGATCTGTGACTGAACTACATTTGGCACCAGGACAAGACAAGTCTTTACCCTGCTTACAACATTTTTTTCTTTTCTAAATAAATTATACCCGTACACACACACACACACACACACACACACACACACAAATTCAAGGTGTCTTAAACACAGATGCCCAAGCGGACAGAGAGTCATATAGAGAGACACACACACACACACACACACCAAAGGCAACTCATCAGCCTTTTGTTTTACTGTTGTTCTTTACTGTTTTGTTGTGGTCAGAAAATTGGCTGTGACGGCATCATCGGCTCTTTAGCCAAAGAGGACCGCTGCGGTGTTTGTAATGGAGATGGGCGTTCCTGTAAGATAGTGAGAGGAGACTTCAACCACAGCAAAGGAATGGGTGAGTGTGTGTGTTTTAGTATCCAACTAGTATGCTCTGTCTGTGCTGATGTATGCAGCTGATATTGGCTTTCTATTAAAAAAAAAAAAAGTCAGGTATCCAATCATTGCCCTTCACTGCTGTCGTGATGCAGTTTGTTTGATTTATTATATTTACTGAAACAATGATCTGTAGGCAAGGCAAGGCAGCTTTATTTATATAGCACATTTCAAGTACAAAGGCAATTCAGTGCCTTGTATTTGCCACAATTCAGGCAAGTGATTTACAAAGGCAAAGAAAAGTATTAGAATGACATTCAAAGCAATAAGTAGTAAAATACAGAATAAAATCAATTAAAATGAAATAAATAAAAAAATAAAAAATTACATAAATAAAATGAAATACAATACAAATAGAATAGACCAGAAATTCGCCTTCGAAATATTGGGAAATAAAAAGTTTTGCTGGAAATGTTGTCACTGCATGGACTAACCTAACCATGCCAATGTAGATGGTGTGTTATGAATACAGGGATTACTGGACCTAAATGCAAGACTTAGAGAGATGTTAGTAGGATAAAAAAAAACACAATTCATTTGAGATTTCTCGGGAGAGGGAATGATCCGGCAGTCAAGCTGAGTGGAGGAGCCAGGCAGGCAGTGAGAGCTGTTCCGTAAACTCAAGGAGTTGTCTAGTTATCTAGTGTGGAGGCGAGGCTGGCAGACAATGGAGACAGACACGTGGACTCTGAGAATGGTCTGACATGACAGAGAGCAGAGCAGGTGACAGGAATCTTCAGTAATGAAGCGAACCTGAGCGCAAAGAAACAAAAAGTCAGGCAGGAATCCAAAACTCATGAAGCGACAAGATCAGATTTACATGACCATGCCTCTTCACCACAAAGGCATACTGACAATCTGGCGAAGAGTCGGGGTATATGTACTGCAGAGTCTTGATTAGTGGATGAGTGTCAGGTGTGCAGGAGGTAGCAAGGGAGAACCAGGTGTGATTGGCAGCGGAGGCGGGGACGGAGCGCCACACCCAGACAGACACACATACACACAGAGACAGAGAAAAAAAGAGGACCCCACAGGAACACAAGGAGGGGAAAAACAGGGAAAACACAGGGAATGAGAAGGAGGCTAGCCAGACCATGACATGGTGCTTCTTTCTTGCTTTAGCTTTTGTAGGTGGCACTCATTGTCTTTTCAGGTATCACTGACATGCTCATCTACCAGGTTCCTCTTGTGGTTGGCTGTCGTGTTTTCCAGGTTGGGTGTGAAAGACTAAGAACAAGGCTTTCGAATGAGTTATAATTTAGTTTAGGTTTAGGGTTGATTAATAGGCTTGAGTTGAAGATGGCTGCAACTCCACCTCCTCGGCCGGTGTCTTGAGGAATGTGAATATTAATATGACTGGGTGGAGTGGATTCATTTAGGCTAACATATTCTTCATGACCCAGCCAGGTTTCAGTAAGACAAAATAAGTCAATATGATAATCTGATTCTTTAGATGACAGAGATCTGATGTTTAAGATTCCACATTTAATTCTCCTATTTTGTTGTGCTATTTCATCATTTTTGTTTAGGTTTTTATGTACAACTCCTCTTCTGTTAACTTTTGATGTTATTATTACTGTCACTAAGGAGTTTTGGGTGGGTAACTGCTCTGGAAGCGTGTAGGACTGCAACTCTGCCTCCTGGTCTCAACTCTGAGTTGTCAAGGTTTTGGTCCAATAATAAAATCAGTCAGATTTCTAGATATGAGAGCTACTCCATCCAAAGTGGGATGAATGCTGTCTCTCCTAATCAGACCAGAGCTTCCCCAGAAAGTCAGCCAATTCTCTACAAAGCCCACATCGTTTGCTGGACACCACCTCGACAGCCAGTGGCGGAATGAAGACATGCGGCTAAACATGTCATCACTGGTCAGGTTTGGCAGGGATCCGGAGAAAACTACGGAGTCCGACGTTGTCTTTGCATATGTACACACCGACTCAACTTTAACTTTAGTGACCTCCGATTGCCGTAATTGGGAGTCATTAACACCAACATGAATAACAATGTTACTGTATTTATGTTTATCCTTAGCCAGCAGTTTTAAATAGGATTCAACGTCTGGCACCAGGAATACATTTGACTATGGTCACTGGTGTTGCTAACTTCATGTTTCTCAAAATGGAGCTGCCAATAATCAGAGTTGGTTTCTCAATGGGTGTGTCGCTGAGTGGGGAGAACTTTTTAGAAACGTGAACAGGTTGGTGGTGAACCGTGGGCTTCTGCTTAGGGTTATGCTTCCTTTGGACAGTCACCCAGCCTCCCTGGTTTGGGGCGCCCCAGTAACTCATCTGGTAGTTTGCGCATCCCATGTACCAAGGCTGAGTCCTTATCACAGTCCTTACTGCGGCCTTTTGGTGCATGTCACACTCTTTCCCCTTTTCCTGTCTATCTTCAACTGCACTATCAATTAAAGGCAAAAAATATACTTGTACAATATATAGAGCATTGTCGAGTGAATCTACATGTACTATATATACAATACAATATATAGAGCATTGTCAAGTGTATCTACATGTTTGTAGAGCAAAGGTCAGACAATCCAATAGCAAAGTGATTCCTTAAATTGACAGCTTGTGCACAGGATGGCCCAGTCCTGAACCATCCCTTAGTTATGCTGCTATAGGCCATAGGAAGTTATGTCATATCTCCACATAGGTTTATCCGACTAACACATAACTTAGGCCAGTACTTTCCCATGCCTGCCTTAGGCTCTGTGTAAAATTTGGCACCAATCGTCCACTAGGTGGCACTACAATTTTGAAAAGTTTATATCTCATAGTCGGCTGCATGGATTTGTACGAAATTCAGTTTGCATGATCTAGGGTCATGACTCAGTTGATGACTAAAATTTGATTGATTGATTAAAGTGGCATGATGTTTCACATTCCATAGTTACATACAAAAAATCATCCGTACGTCCTACAGAGCTGAAATGTGGCTCAGTAGTTTCTCATGGCACAAATCGGCCATTAAGTGGTGCTTTTATTGTAGAATCATGAAATATGCATACCACAAACTCAGAGAAGGGAATAATAACAGGAATTGGAGCTTGTGTGTGTGTACATGTGCATGCACATGTTGCTGTGCTCCACAGGACAAATTACCTCCCTTCCACTTCCTTGTCTTGTCCTCCTGTCATCACTAGGCAGTGTAAGGGGGTATCTACCTGTGTGATGGCTAATCCCAGAGCTGTCCCCAAGTATTTCTCATGTAAGATGCATGCACTGTGTGTGTGTGTGTGTGTGTGTGTGTGTGTGTGTGTTTCCTGCACTGCCCGGAGTGTTTTACTGTAGGTAGATGAGAGAAGCAGTTTTCTGTGGGCTCTCCTGGGGGGTGTAGTCTGAATCTAAAAAAAATGCTTGGTTACAGTTACATAACCAACTATTTGACCCTGTTACCCCATAACCCAGCTGTGAGGTATGCCAGGGATGCATTCCTTTAATCCAAGCTGTTTCCTTCTCCCTGCTGCTCCTGCCAAGTGTAGGAGTAAAAATGGAGAGGGAGAAAACAGTAATAAAACGTTAGAAATACTAGAAGTTTGACAGTTATAGTACTGTATAAAACGTTATACTTTAACATTTGGTATTTGCTTCTTATTGGGTGGTGGATGGTTGATGGATACAGCTAGTGTCGTATGTACGATCTCATGTTCATGCTGGCCTAGCAGAATCCCTTGGTTAGCTAGCGCTAGGTGGTAGGGTGCTACTTCCGGGTTATTGTCTGCTGGGTTCATGAACACCAGATCGTTCTGTCGTATGTACGATCTTCGAACCCACAAATGCAGAACACACAAATAGTCTTTTATAACCCAATTCACACTTTATTTATATGTGGCAGGAATAGTGGGAAGGGGCGTAGTAGTTCAGAGTAGTTCGGCGTCGCTCTAGGTAACCCCAGGAGAGTAGAAGTGGTTCCGACTAGGAGACTGGAGCTGCGGTCACCCCGCTGACTGGGTTTAGCCACCGCATGGTTCTGGACAGGCAGGCTTGGTCCATGAGGTAGGATGAGGAGGCACCGCGTGGATCTAGCTGGTCGTGGTGCAGCGCTGATGGTGGTGTGTGGAGACTGACCGTCAGCGGAACCAAGATCATGGAGCAGGTAAGATGTAGAGGGTCTGGCTCTGTGGGGGAGTGGTGGTAGACAGGCAAGGTTGAACTGTTGAAGACAGGCGAGGTGAAGGTGGCTGGAGAGGCAGACAGACAGGCTGACAGGAATCCAGGCAACGACAGGAGCTGTGATCGGCAGCACAGGATAATCCTTCAGGCAGAGCAGAAAAAACAGGATCAAACACGGGCAAAAAATACACTAGCAAAAGGTACTTAGCTGAGTGAGTTTGAGGAGCCTTGACGTAGTGGTCGTACAAAGTACTGGGACGATCTGGCGTTGATGTAGAGGGAGAGCCTGGCATATAAGCTGTGGAAACTGATGAGTTGATAGGAGACAGGTGTGCTGATGATCAGCAGCAGGTGGAGATTCATGGAGCCAGACCCAGAGACATACACACACACACATACACATATCCAAAGATGAACCGGGGACAAACAAGAAACACAAGGGATGGGGAGGATAGGTGGCTGACTACCACAGTACTCTCCAGATGAGACCGGTGGAACTCCCTCACCATCTGTGGGTCGAGGATGCGGGAGCATGGAACACAGGACCGCTCCTCCGGACCATATCCTTCCCAGTCCACCAGGTATTGGTAGCCACGTTGGCGCAAGTCCATGAGTCGCCTGACGGAGTAGGCAGGATAGTCATCAATAACCCGGATGGGTGGAGGGGAGTCGGAAGGCGGGCACAAAGTGCCAGAAGAGACTGGTTTAAGCTGTGAGACATGGAATGTGGGGTGAACTCTCATGGAGCTGGGTAATTTGAGTTTGACGGCCAAGGGATTAATGATGCGGTCAATGATAAATGGACCAATGTAGCGGGGAGACAGTTTCTTGGATTCGGTTCTTAACGGGATATTTTTTTGAAGATAACCAAACCCTGTGACCTGGTTTGTAAGTGGGTGCTGGTATCCGGTGTTGGTCTGCGATTTGCCGGTTCCTCTCGGTAGACCGAAGAAGAGCTGCTCGGGTCTCTTTCCAGATCTTCCGGAAACGACGAAGGTGGTGTTGTACGGATGGGACAGCAAGGTCGCTCTCCTGGGTTGGAAACAGGGGTGGTTGGTATCCTAGCGAGGCCTCAAATGGAGAGAGGCCAGTAGCAGCGCAGGTCAGGGAATTGTGTGCATATTCCACCCAAGGAAGTTGGGAACTCCAAGAAGATGGATTGGTGGCAGCTACGCAGCGAAGGGCTGCTTCAAGGTCCTGGTTTGCCCTCTCCGTCTGACTGTTTGACTGCGGGTGGAAGCCGGAGGAAAGCCTGATGGTTGAACCGTCTTGGAGAACCGGTCTACTATGATGAGGATGGTAGTGTTATCTTGTGATGGCGGCAGTCTGGTAACAAAGTCTAGGGCAATATGGGACCATGCGTGACTGGGAACCGGGAATGGCTGTAGCAGGCCAACCGGTGGGCAATAAGAAGACTTCCCTCGTGCACAGATGTTACAGGCAGCTACAAAGTCCCAGGTGTCGGCTTCCATGGTAGCCCATCAAAAATGCCATTGGAGGAGGGAGAGGGAGAGGGTGATTCCCGGGTGACAGGCGATGCGGGAGTTGTGGACCCACTGAAGCACTCAGGAGCGAGTGGTGTCGGGCACAAACAGGCAGTTGGGAGGTCCGTTGCCTGGGTCTGGTTGATCCTTGTGGGCCTCCCTCACCACTGTTTCAATCTCCCAAGTCAGGGCGGCCACTACCAGTTTCTGGTCGGTGTTGGAGTACTGGGAGAGTACGGCCCAGACTCCCATGTCCGATGCATCAACCTCTACCGTGAAATGGCGTGCAGGATCAGGTTGGACCAGGATTGGAGCAGAGGTGAAAAGGGCCTTAAGTTTCTCCAAGGCAGCATCTGCTTTGGCGTTCCAGGCAAAGGGCACCTTGGCGGAGGTGAGCTTGGTGAGTGGCACCGCCACACAGCTGTAATCGCGGATGAACCTCCGATAGAAGTTGGCGAATCCCAGGAAGTGTTGTAATTGCTTGCAATTGGTGGGTGTGGGCCACTCTGAGACTGCCTTAACCTTGGCTGGGTCCGTCCTCATCTGACTACTCTCCAGGATGTATCCCAAGAAGCTTACAGAATTCACGTTAAATTCGCACTTCTCTGCTTTAACAAAGAGGCGGTTCTCCAGGAGTCGGACCTGACAGACGTGACTGATGTGGCTAGCTGGGTCTCTGGAGAAGATGAGGATGTCATCGAGGTAGACACACACGAAACTGTTTAGGAAATCACGGAGGACGTCATTAGCCAGGGCTTGTAAGAAGAAAAACCATGCTCCCACGGGTGAGGAAGAGGACCGAATGAGACCTGCCTGTACTGAGTCCCTTATATAGGCCTCCATGGCCTCCCGTTCGGGTCGAGACAGGTTATAGAGACTTGAAGGCAGAGAGGCCCCGGGAAGGAGATCGATTGCACATAAGGACGATGTGGTGGTAGAGACAGGGCCAAGTCCTTGCTAAACACCTCCTGCAGATCGTGGTATTCTTTTGGAAGTGCAGCCATGTCTGGGGGTATTGGTTTGGGTGGTGTCTTCACTTCCGCGGGTGATCGGGCAGACTGGAGACAGGTGGAGAGGCAGTAGGTGCTCCAACTCAGGATTCTCCCTGTCCTCCAGTCAATGTGGGGGTTGATGATGGTGGTGTGTGGAGACTGACCTTCAGCGGAACCAAGATCATGGATCAGGTAAGATGTAGAGGGTCAGGCTGACAGGAATCTAGGCAATGACAGGAGCTGTGATCACCAGCACAGGATAATCCTTCAGGCAGAGCAGAAAAAACAGGATCAAACACGGGCAAAAAATACACTAGCAAAAGGTACTTAACTGAGTAAGTTTGAGGAGCCTTGACGTAGTGGTCGTACAATGTACGGGGACAATCTGCCGTTGGTGTAGTGGGAGAGCCTGGCATATAAGAAAGACTAAAACTCTTAGCAAGGAGCTTTTAGCTTATTAAATAGCTTTTGTCTAACTTATTACCAAACAATTACCTATTTACACATGATTGCATCATTGTAATTCAAGAAACATGATTGGAGTCCTATTTTCAAACGCTTGTCTCTGAGTCCGACCAAAAGTAAACAAAGTAAGGAGCCGCCCGGATTGGCCATGATTGCTGGCTTTTTGACTCTACTACCAATACCAATCTCCACACTCATGGACTCACAGACTTTGAGGCGTGTTCCCAGCAAGTCTGCAAGGGCTTAGGGCTGTCCTACTGTCAAATGGTCAAGTGCATGAGGGCTCTCTCGCAGACTTTTTGAGCCCTTTATGCACACTTTCCGTAAGTCTGCGTCTCTGCAGTCATTGCCTACAGTTCATAGCATTGTGATAAACAAGGGGTTACCAGGGGATGCTCGGAGGCGTTAAAAATAAACATTGAAGGAGCAACTACAAGAAAAAAGAAGTTTACATGTTAGTGTATGATGCTGTTTTGATAAAAAGCAGATTTTTAATCAAGATATTGATTATTTGAAAATTACCTCGTCATAGTGGGTCGAGGAAAATGTATAACCAGATGCTGTTTATTGCTGGTGGGTCAGACATATTGCAATCCCTCACATAAAATAGCTTTTTACATGTAAGTCTCCAGGATGCAGGGCTCCAGGGTGCAACCCATAAAATCTGTCAAGTGCAACTAAATATTTTCATTAGTCGCACTGGTGCGCCTGAAATTTAGCAGGTCTGCATGTTCCATGCATGTCTCTGTGTGTGTGCATGTGTTACACAGCGCCTCATCAACATCACAACCTTAAAACATAATTCAAAATGAAGAGAACTATTGATTATGTTTTCGTCGAGGAAAATGCTGCGGTGCCCGTTCCACCTGCCCCCGGGCCTGAAAGGCCCAGCCTATACCCAACATCATCAGTGAAGGTAACCATTTCACCTGTCTCCCCTATCCCCGGTCCTAAGTAGCCTTATAGGCTACATCATTTACAACAACCCACCTCTACAGCTCATCTGCTGTTGTGAAAATGAAATCACATGAGTTGTGTGTTTTGGGTGACTTTATAAAACATACTGCTGATGAAGAAAGTCAACAGAACAGACACATTCAGGGAGTGAAAAACAGGAAGAGGCGGGGCTGGTCAAGCCGGTGTGTGTGCAGTAAGAGACAGAAGTGTAGGTGTGTGTGTGTGTGGAAAAGAGAACTGAAGGGAAAAGCAAGGTGAGCAGATTAAAGTAGCTTGTGAGTAAACACTAAAATAAGGTGGAGAATTAAGTGGAATTAAAATGGTGACATAAGAAGTAACCTACTAGAAATAGGGTAATGTATTATTTCAAATATTACATATATAATATTTTCAATAGACAAATATAAAAGGTTTTGTATTTTTTCTATTCATTATTGCAGTTTTGCACAATAAATGTTCTTAAAATACATCTGTACTATGTGAAATATGTCCTAGTAATACAGTTAAGAGTACAGTAATAGCTACCATGAAGTTGCCACCAGTGTTTCACCTCGTCAGAAGCATTTAAATAGAAATTTTAAGAAAAGCGAATATAACATGATATATACAGTTACAGTCCGTGCTTCAAATTATACCGTAATATAAATTTTAGGCCATACCGCCTAGCCCTAGGTGCACCTAAATTATGTGCTGGTGCACCTAAATGGAAAAAGTTGTGTTAATGTAAGACGTTAGTCTGGAGCCCTGAGGACGTCAATGTTGATCAGAGCCGCAAATTAATTTGTTGTAGTTACACAGCTGGATCACTTTCATACGTGGACACACGTTTTTCTGGCATCAAAAGATCACACTTTTTGCACTGCAAAAGTTTTCCTCCTCAGTAAGCATATGAGAGCAGTAACACCACTGGTTTCCTAAGATACATTGTCTTGTGACGATCCTGTTGCCTTTCTGCCTCTGCCTTCATTCTTCGTCTTTCATATTACTTGTATGTGTATTCCAGTTCGAATAAATACAGTCAGCCATCAAAATAAAATGACTCATTATCATCCTCATAATAGTCCATGGGACAATCCACCACTGCACCTTGGTTTTTTAGTTTCTTTAGAAGACCGTATAACAGCAGTAAACAAACCAGCATGTAGGCCTGTTTCCTCAAATCTCTACAACGGAAGTGGCGAGTTCAAAGTTAGCATGACCAATAGAGTCACAACAATGGCCACATTGATGGTAACTACCACAGGCTGAAATATAGCATTTGAAAGTGTCCCATCCTACAGTGAGAAAGTCGCACCTTTGCTGGCCCATAGAATGTGTTACAGTATAATGTCAGCAGGGGGAGCTCAGCTTGCACACTGCTGTACCTACCCAGTGTGCATTTCTCAGATTGGTGTGTAGTCGCTCCAGACTAAGATTGATTGCTTAGTTCAATGCTCAGACAAAATTGGTTTTATAGTCTAAATATATATTGTCCTGAAATCTAATGCAATGAATGAATGAAATGTTAACTACTATCGTTAGGTTCTGGATGATGGTTTGAGGAATAACTTCATTTTATCCAGAGCTTATACCTTCTCTATTTTCACAGTGGTGATCCAGTTAGATCCAGGTAAAGTTAGCAAAAAATTTAAAACAGAACATGCGGTGCAGACTTCAGGCCCATACAAAATTTATTAGGCATCTCAGAATCAGTCTTACAGTAATTACTTGCTGCTGCGCTGCTGAAAATCATTGCTTTATAATTGCGATGTAATTTTAAAATCAGCATGCTACAGGTTACTGACAGTAACAGTTGGCAGAGGATCACAGACCTTAGACCTCTCCAAAATCCAGTGCATTTAACGCACAGCTGACAGGAGCAGGACCATGGATACCTTAATTAATAATTAAAATCTTTCGACAGACACCAGGATTGAGCTATTACTGAACTTGTGTGCGTCTCCAACCCCATTTTGTATTTGTTTAATGATAAAAGACTACTGAAGGACATTTAAATTTTTTCCCTGTTGGATGAAGGACGACTGATATTTTGTATATGGTCTCTCTTTTATTTATTGGACTTTAAAGGCTTTTCAAATAGGCAGAGGAGGAGTAGAACCGCAGAGTTTAAATGGATTGATTAGCCTATATTTATAGTTTTTGTTGCCCCACCCCGGATTCCAGATAATAAATATAATATGGTCTTTCTGGTGTCAAAAATTATGATGCGTACCTAAATGACACTGTGGCTTATTCTTCCACTTGGTCTGAGCATTTACACTTTGCGGGAAATATTCTGTCTTCTAGAGGGGGCTTCTTTAACTCTGAACTTTGCTAAATGTGAGTTTGGTAAAGCTGTAGTCACATACAGTGGTGTGAAAAAGTGTTTGCCCCCTTCCTGATTTCTTATTTTTCAGCAACAACTGCAATTTCAGTTGCTCACTTGCCTCAGTTAAGGTCAGTGTTCATGACTCCACCATAACAAAGAGACTGGGCAAAAAACAGCCCCAGACCATCATGTTACCACCACCATTTTACTGTTGGTATGATGTTCTTATTCTGAAATGCGGTGTTACTTTTACGCCAGATGTATTGGGACACACACCTACCAAAAAAGTTCAACTTTTGTCAGTCCACAGAGTATTTTCCCAAAAGTCTTGGGGATCATCAAGATGTTTTCTGGCAAAAATGAGACGAGCCTTAATGTTCTTTTTGCTCAACAGTGGTTTTCGTCTTGGAATTCTGCCATGCAGGTCATTTTTGCCGGTCTCTTTCTTATGGTGGAGTCATGAACACTGACCTTAACTGAGGCAAGTGAGGTCTGCAGTTCTTAGGATGTTATTGTGGGGTCTCTGAATGGCTGAAGAACAAAATGAAGACTTTGGAGTGGCCTAGTCAAAGTCCTGATCTGAATCCTATTGAGATGCTGTGGCATGACCTTAAAAAGACAGTTCATGCTTGAAAACCCTCCAATGTGGCTGAATTACAATTCTGCAAAGATGAGTGGGCCAAAATTCCTCCACAGCGCTGTAATAGACTCATTGCAAGTTATCGCAAACGCTTGACTGCAGTTGTTGCTGCTAAGGGTGGCCCAACCAGTTATTAGGTTTAGGGGGCAATGACTATTTCACACAGGGCCATGTAGGTTTGGATTTTGTTTTCCCTTAATAATAAAAACCTTCATTTAAAAACTGCATTTTGTGTTTACTTGTGTTATCTTTGACTAATATTTAAATTTGTTTGATCTGAAACATTTAAATGTGGAAAACATGCAACAAAATAAGAAATCAGGAAGGGGTGGACACTTTTTCACACCACTTTACGTAACATTGCAAAAATCAGGCACATCCTGTCTCAAAATGATGCAGAAAAACTAGTCCATGCATTTGTTACTTCTAGGCTTGACAATTGCAATTCCTTATTATCAGGCTGCCCAAATTAGTCGCTTAAGACTCTCCAGTTGATCCAGAATGCTGCAGCACGTGTACTGACAAGAACTAGGAAAAGAGATCATATTTCTCCAGTATTAGCTTTTCTGCACTGGCTCCCTGTAAAATCCAGAATAGGATTTAAAATCCTTTTCCTCACCTACAAAGCTCTTAATGGTCTGGCACCATCGTATCTTAAAGAGCTCATACCATATTACCCAACTAGAACACTGCCCTCCCAGGATGCAGGGTTACTTGTGGTTCCTAGAGTCTCCAAAAGTAGAATGGGAGCCAGAGCCTTCAGTTATCAAGCTCCTCTCCTGTGGAATCAGGTCCCAGTGTGGGTTCGGGAGACAGACACCATCTCCACATTTAAAAGTAGGCTTAAGACTTTCCTCTTTGATAAAGCTTATAGTTAGTGCTGGCTTGGGTGAGTCCTGAACCATCCCTTAGTTATGCTGCTATAGGCCTAGACTGCCGGGAGACTTCCCATGATGCACCTCTTTCCTCTCTCCTTCTCTCCCTCTCCGTCTGTATGCATTTTTATCCCATACCATTAACTCGGCATCTTCTCTCTCCCGTAGTTTTGTGCTTTCTCGTCTCTCTCCTCTCTCCTTCTGTCACTTTCAGCAGGTATTTCTTCCTCCGGAGCTGCAGAGACTGGATCTGTGGATGTGGACCACCTGTTCCACATATTCCTGCTCGACAACTGCTACTACAGTTGTTGTTACTGGCTCCTTTACTATTATTGTCATTATTATTCCTATGACTGTCATTCCTTTTATTATTAACTTATTAATATTAATATTACCACTACAGTATTACTATTTTAAAATTCTAGGTGGTATTTGTATTGTGCATCCTTCTCCCTTCCCCCCTTACCTCCGCGGCCCACCATTGAGTCTGGTTCTGCTCGAGGTTTCTGCCTCTTTAAAATTAAGTTTTTTCTTAACACTGTCACCGCCAAGTGCTTGCTCATGGTGGGATTTGTTGGGTTTATATAAATAATATTCTAAAGAGTATGGTCTAGACCTGCTCTATAGGAAAAGTGCAATGATATAACTTCTGTTATACTGGCGCTATATAAATAAAACTGAAAGATTTTGCTGGTGTAGTTGCCCCACTCACTAGCCTGTCAAGTCCTTCCTGTTCCTTTGACTGAACTGCTGTGTGTCAGGACTCATTTGATTTAGCTTAGGCTCTCCTTTGTAGCGCACCTGTACTGGCTACACCTGATTTTGCAGGTCCCTTTAAAATAGAGGTCAATGCCAGTGCTTATGGTGCAGGCACTGTACTTTTGCTGGAGGATGATCATGGTATTGACTTTTTTTTACTCACCAGCTTCATTTCTGATTTACAACACATACATGGGGCAACAATATGCATGATCATGATCATCATTAAAAACAAGTTCAGTTTGTGAGCCAGCACAGTCACATACTCCAGGTGTTCTGGATGATTAGAGCTCTGGTAAGGTGGAAGTTAGGCAGAGTCAAAATTTCAGTGCTAACAAACTGTATGTATTAATAAGAATGATAACGGTGTGAGTTTGTTGCACATTAACAGGTGCAAACAGGAGGGTGTAGGAGATCTGTAGGCACCCACACAGTCCTGAGAAGAGCTCTAATCAGGTAAAATTGAAAAAACTTTTGTGGGTGAACCATGGCTGTGTAGAGAATTATCCATATTTTCTAAAATTATTTGGAATTGAAGACAAAGGTGAACACTGAGGTAATTACCCAGATTATCTTGAATGATAGGTTGGTAATGAAGGTGTGTCACTGTGCTATTGGACAGATGAGACCAGTTGATGGAACAGCTGATGTTGATTTGACACCCCCGGATAGTGACAGCAGGAATAATAGTGAGCATGTGGGAGAGGAGTGAATGGCAGAATGAAAATACCATGCCTACGCATGCGGAAGTGTAGTCTTCCTGACTGAACTTTGAGCTAGAGCTTTATTTCAATCAGGAGAGACAAGTGATTGAAGTAAAGATAGAATTTATTAAAACAGATGATGTGAAGAGTCTTTGGCACTCAGATCATCTCCGTGAGGAGATTTTTGGTGGTGGAGGGCGTCTGCCCTGAGCAGCGGCAGAATGAAAGAAGGGCCCCAAGCCCTACTCCAACAGAACCTGATAATTCCCCCAAGGTAGAGTGAAACAGCAACAATTGAATGAACAAGGAGACGTAATCTGCCAAAAGATAAAGTATAATGAGACATGACAAAAGCAGAACATTTGTGGTTACCATGAATAATACCCTTTTTTTCTTTAGCTTACAAAGGCTTGAAAGCTTGAAAGCCTAGAGACAGAACTAACAATGAATGGATTTGGCCAGAGAGGTCAGTAGTGGTAAGATAATTGTATAAACAGTGCAGCAAAATAAAG